>NC_056733.1:980118391-980191756 GCF_019279795.1 Protopterus annectens | reverse complement strand
TAAGTTTGAAGCAATGTGTGGAGAGTGTAGCGAGGTTGTATGAATAGGTGGCTCGAGTAAAGATGAGAGGCATTCTTAAATAGGTTTGGAGTGATGTGTGGAGAGTGTAGCGAGGTAGTATGAATAGGTGGGTGGAGTAAAGGTGAGGAGCATCATTAAATGGTTTTGCAGCGATGTGTGGAGAGTGTAGCTCTGTAGTATGAATAGGTGGCTGGAATAAAGGTGAGGGTCATCACTAAATGGGATTGGAGTGATGTGTGGAGAGTGTAGCGAGGTAGTATGAATAAGTGGCTCGAGTAAAGATGAGAGGCATTATTAAATAGGTTTGGAGTGATGTGTGGAGAATGTAGCGAGGTAGTATGAATAGGTGGGTGGAGTAAAGGTGAGGGGTATCATTAAATAGGTTTGGAGCGATGTGTGGAGAGTGTAGCGAGATAGTATGAATAGGTGGTTGGAGTAAAGGTGAGGGGCATCCCTAAATAGGTTTGGAGCGATGTGTGGAGAGTGTAGTGAGGTAGTATGAATAGGTGGCTGGAGTAAAGGTGAGGGTCATTACTAAATGGGATTGGAGCCATGTGTGGAAAGTTTCAGAGTTTCATAGTATAGTACTAGGCTATCTTCCCTGGGGCATTTGTAAGCCTAGCCATAGTGATGTGGCATTTGCCACCCCATGAAATGGTACAGAAATGTACAGAATAAATTTAGAATACTGTGTCTAGTAGTGACACAATGAAGGTCCCCTTATATAATAGGATTAGTTTACTGTGCCCCTGTCTAGTAGTGACAATGATGTGATCCCTGGGGTAAACTTACGATCTCCCATCCACTCCTCAAGATTTCTCTTGAAGAGAGTCAGTGAGGGGCTCTGCCTAATACGAACTGGGATCTTGTTCCAAAGCATATGAAGCCTCTAGGTTATGAATCTATCCCTCCAGCATGTCCTATTCATACTTGTGCCGAGGTTTAAGTTTTTTGCTCTCGTGGTCCTGATGGACTTGGATTTTTTGAGGTGGAGCATGTCCATCAGATCCTGATTGGACATGGCCTTGTACGTCAGGCAGAGATCACCTCAGAGCAGGCAGTATGTTACTGAATAGAGCTGAAGTTTCTTTAGTCTGGCAGAATAAGACATATGTTGCAGACCCTTGATCCTCTTGGTGAGGTACTTTTGTGGTCTCTCCAGCTGTTGCAAATGCCGGGTGAGGTACATACCAAATGGGGCATTGTACTCAATCATGGGTCTGATGAGGGAGGAATATAGGGGTACAATGACATCCTTGGATCTGGATGCGAATCCCTTCATGATGAGGTGTGCAAGGTAGAATGTTTTTCTAACCACTTTGGCAACGTGGGTATCAAATGAGAGGTCGCTGTCGACTTGGGTCCCTAGGTCTCTGATTACTTTTTCAGTACTCAGTGGGTTGCTGTCTATGTGATAATTTGTGGGTACTTTGTTTTTCCCAAAGGGGATGACTATACATTTTTTGGCATTTAGTTTCAGGCCGTGACTGCGGCACCAGTTGTCCGTTTCTGTGAGGCCTTTTTGTAGGATGTGTTTGTCTGCTGGTGTATCGACTATGGCGCCTAGTTTGCAGTCATCTGCAAACTTTGTCAGCCACAGCCCTCCCGTGTTTGCTTTGACATCTGAGAAATAAATGCCGAACAAGAGGGGTCCCAGGACAGATCCCTGTGGGACACCACTTGTGACTGGCTTTGAGTCTGACATTGCTCCAGCGATTTTAACTTTATGGGTTCTGTCCTTTAGCCAGTTTGCAACCCATCTAGTGCCATAAGGGTTTACTTTTCAGCTGTTGAGCTTATTTATGATGCCTGAGTGGGGTATTGTGTCGAAGGCCTTAGCCAAGTCCAGGTATGCTGTATGGACTGCTTTGCCCTCGTCAATGGCTCTAGTGACTGTTTCAAAAAAGTCAACCAGGTTTAAAAGGCAGGATCTGCCCTTTACAAAGCCGAACTGGGTGGGGTCAAGTGTCTGTAGGTCCCCTATGTCTCTGTTTATGAGTTCCATAATGATTCTTTCCATAGCTTTGCAGACCAGGCTGGTTAAGCTTATGGGGTGGTAGTTTCCAGGGTCTGTAGAGGCACCCCCCCTTGTGGAGTGGGACCACTGTTGCTGTACGCCAGTGTTCAGGTACATATCCCGAAGTAAGACTAAGGTTAAATAGCATTTTTATGTATGGGTTTAGCTCCTCTTGGAGTTCACGTAACACGCAACCCGGGATACCGTCAGGTCCCATTGATGCTGTGTTTTTTGCTTTGTTTAGGGCGGTTCTCACTTGGACATCTGAGATGACAGGGAGATTACATTCAGCTGGGATAAGTATTTCTTCTTTTGGGGGTGAAGGAGGGGAGAAATTTGCACTGAACCTGTCAGCCAGAATGTTGGCAATATCTGTGGGTTCAGTGCATTTTTTATTGTTGTGAACCAACTCTGAGCATATCTGAGGGTTTCCACCCAGGTTTCTAACATAGCTGAAGAAGGCTTTGTGATTATCTTTAGTGTCCTCAGCGATTTTTCTCTCAAAGTTGGCCTTGGATGTTTTTATGAGAGAACGTAGTTTTCGGCTAATGTTGATCAGAGATGTCTTCCCTTCATGGGATTTTGCTCTGGCGTGCAGTAGCTTCCTTCTTTTGTTATACAATTTGTTTATGGCTGAGGTCCACCAGACAGGACGCTTACTTTTGGTGAAGAGAGACTTGGATTTGTTTGGGATTGCATGATCCATGCATTCTTGGAGATGTCCATAGAAAGCATTTGTGAAGGATTCGGCATTGTGGGATGTGGTATCCACTGGCACAGTGGGCTTAAAGGATACCATCTCAGTCTTAAGAAGAGTGAAGTCTGCTTTTGAGAAGTTTTTCACTGTGGTCTTTTGTGCTGGGGTTGGAGGTGGGATATGTATATCCAGGGTGATTAGTTTGTGGTCAGATCTCACTAGTGAGGGGTATACTTCCGGTGTGGAGCATTTTGTCCCCATGTTTGTGATGGCCAGGTCTAGTATATTATCTCCCCTAGTGGGAGAGGTGACTAATTGTTCCAGTGCATTTGCATTTATGAATTTCAGGAACCTTTGGGCTAGGGTATTAGGGCTAGAATAATGTACCCAATCTATGTTTGGGTAGTTGAAGTTTCCCAGTATGATAGTATTTTGTGATACATTCATATCCTCCAATGTCTTCAGGAAGGCTGAGTGGAGTTCTAGAGATTGGTAGGGTGGTCTGTAACATGCTACCAGTTGTATAGCAGTTTTGCCTATGGTTAGTTGCACCTGTATGGTCTCTGATGCTTCATGTGTTGCTACTAAGCTGGAGGTGTGGGTGTCCTTGATGAATATGGACACTTCCCCTCCCTTTGTGGTTCGGCCCGGGTTTTGGGGCCGAAAAGCATGATACGAGGTATAGCCTGGTAGCGCTGGGGTGCTCTCAGGAGCCTTGAACCAGGTTTCAGTTACTGCACAGACGTCAATGTTCTCCATGCTGAGGCGTGCATCAAGTGCCTGCATCTTGAGATTTAGACTTCTGGCGTTGAGCAGCATTACCCTTAGTTTTTTTCCATTATTGTTTTCTAAGGAGGTGGGTTTGTCTTTTGAGCCTTGCCTAAAAAAGGCACTATCGGGGTGGCAAGAGCCTTAGCCAATATCCGGAAGCCCAGTGGTGACAGGTGTAAGCCATCCTTTGCGAAGCAGCATGGCTTGTCCAACATGTCATCCCAGGCAGACAGACATTGGATCCATTTAGAATGACACCAGTACTTGAGCCAATTGTTAAAGCTGATCATCTTGTCTTTGTATTGTGGTATCATTCTTGGTGAGGGCAAGATGCTGCTCAGGGTCAGGGTCATACCAGCCTGGGCTACATAATCGGAGAGCTCCTCTATGTCTCTTTTCATGTAGTTCAGGGAGGTACGTCTCAGGTCATTAACACCAGCATGGACAATGACAGAGTCATATTTGTACTTGCTTTGGAGTGACTTGAGTGCGTGTGTTATGTGGCAGATCCTAGCTCCCGATAGACAGCTCACAGTCACCTTCTCCTTGTTCAGCCTGGTCAGCGGGACATCAGTGTGTCTGACTATAGAGTCACCTATTACTAGTGTATCAGGCAAGGTGTTTGGCCTTAAGGGCTGTGATTGGTTGACACACTGATTTATTGAAGTATGTGTTGCATGTGTTTTGTTTTGAGGTGGTGGATTTTTGGGTGTCTGCTTTGGGAGCCTCTGTTGTTTTGGTAAGTTTTTTTATTAGAGCCTCCAAGTATGTCTTTGTGTTTTTATGTGTTTGGTTTGCAGTTGTGGTAGGTCTATGTGGGCTGGGATTGTTGTGCGTGTGGTTGCCATCTCCTCCTGTCTGGTCATGCCAGTCCTGAGTTGAGAAAGTTCAGCCTCCAGTTTGGCTATATAGTTGCATCTCTCACATATATTTGTGTTTGTTGGGAGGAGGAGAGGGTTGTCTGTGTACATGAGACAATTGTAGCATTGTCTCAGGATATCCAGATTGACCAGCTGAACTGGAGACGACGCCAGTAATCTACCACTCGACATGCTAGAACAGTATAAGGGAGTGGTATACCTTTAAGGGAAGTGGATATTCACAGGGGTGGTAAGTAGATGTGCTTTACTTAGTACGAGAGTGCTTACGTAGTAGAGAAGTATTGAGAACAAGTGCTTGGCTTATAATATAGTAAGTAGTCTGGTTATACTAAGAGTAGAGCTTCCTTAAGGGAAAATTTGAAGAGCAGACTTGGTGGAGCCAGAAAAAGTTTAACCTTGTTTAACCGGCGCTATCGCGCTTAACCGCATGAAAGCTATGCAAACGCGGATTTTAAACAGTGAACTACAAAAGAGCTAGAAATGGTCCAAAATAACCAATTACTACAGCTTCTTGTGCTGAGGTCACTTCCTACAGGGACAGGTAGGCTGCTCAAAGCTCCCCACTCCCACTGGTGAGCAAAGAAACTTCCTTCTTTCCAAGTAAGGTAATGGACAACACAGGAACTACACCACAGCCCAGAATACAGCAATGCCTGTAAACTAGTGTAGCGAGGTAGTATGAATAGGTGGCTGGAGTAAAGGTGAGGGGCATCATTAAATAGATTGGAGCGATGTGTGGAGAGTGTAGCGAGGTTGTATGAATAGGTGGCTCGAGTAAAGATGAGAGGCATTCTTAAATAGGTTTGGAGTGATGTGTGGAGAGTGTAGCTCTGTAGTATGAATAGGTGGCTGGAGTAAAGGTGAGGGTCATCACTAAATAGGATTGGAGTGATGTGTGGAGAGTGTAGTGAGGTAGTATGAATAGGTGGCTGGAGTAAAGGTGAGGGGCATCATTAAATAGGTTTGGAGCGATGTGTGGAGAGTGTAGCGAGGTAGTATGAATAGGTGGCTGGAGTAAAGGTGAGGGGCATCCCTAAATAGGTTTGAAGCTATCTGTGGAGAGTGTAGCGAGGTAGTATGAATAGGTGGCTGGAGTAAAGGTGAGGGGCATCATTAAATAGGTTTGGAGAGATGTGTGGAGTGTAGCGAGGTAGTATGAATAGGTGGCTGGAGTAAAGGTGAGGATCAACATTAAATAGGTTTGAAGCGATGTGTGGAGAGTGTAGCAAGGTAGTATGAATAGGTGGCTGGAGTAAAGGTGAGGGGCATCACTAAATAGGTTTGGAGTGATGTGTGGAGAGTGTAGCAAGGTATTTTGAATAGGTGGCTGGAGTAAAGGTGAGGGTCTTGATTAAATAGGTTTGGAGTGATGTATGGAGAGACTGGTGAGGTTGTATGAATAGGTGGATGGAGTAAAGGTGAGGGGCATCACTAAATTTGTTTAGAGCAATGTGTGGAGAGGGTAGCAAGATAGTACGAATAGGTAGCTGGGGTAAAGGTGAGGGGCATCATTAAATTTGTTTAGAGCAATGTGTGGAGAGGGTAGCAAGATAGTACGAATAGGTAGCTGGGGTAAAGGTGAGGGGCATCACTAAATTGGTTTGGAGCGATGTGTGGAGAGTGTAGCAAGGTAGTATGAATAGGTGTCTGGAGTAAAGGTGAGGGGCATCACTAAATAGGTTTGGAGCGATGTGTAGAGAGTGTAGTGAGGTAGTATGAATAGGTGGCTGGAGTTAAAGGTGAGGAGCATTAATAAATCGGTCCGGAGCGATGTGTGGAGAGTGTAGTGAGGTAGTATGAATAGGTGGCTGGAGTAAAGGTGAGGGCATCATTAAATAGGTTGGGAGCGATGTTTGGAGAGTGTAGCGAGGTAGTATGAATAGGTGGCTGGTGTAAAGGTGAATGTCACCATTAAATAGGTTTGTTACAGTGTGTGGAGATTGTAGCATGGTAGTATTAATAAGTGGCTGGAGTATAGGTGTGGAGCATCACTAAGCAGGTTTGGAACGATGTGTGGAGGGTGCAGTGAGGTAGAATGAATAGGTGGCTGGAGTAGAGGTGAGGGGCATCATTACATAGCTTTGGAGTGATGTGTGGACAGTGTAATGAGGTAGTATGAATAGGTGGCTGGAGTAAAGGTGAGTGGCATCATTAAATATGGTTGGAACGATGTGTGGAGAGTGTAGTGAGGTAGTATGAATAGGTGGGTGGAGCAAAGGTGAGGGTCACCAGTAAATAGGTTTGGAGCGATGTGTGGAGAGTGTAGCAAGGTAGTCTGAATAGGTGGCTGGAGTAAAATGTGAGGGGCATCATTAAATAGGTTTGGAGCGATGTGTGGAGAGTGTAGCAAGGTAGTATGAATAGGTGGCTGGAGTAAAGGTGAGGGGCATCATTAAATAGGTTTGGAGTGATGTGTGGAGAGTGTAGCGAGGTAGTATGAATAGGTGGCTGGAGTAAAGGTGAGGGTCACCATTAAATAGGTTTGGAGCGATGTGTGGAGAGTGTAGCGAGGTAGTATGAATAGGTGGCTGGAGTAAAGGTGAGGGGCATCATTAAATAAGTTTGGAGCAATGTGTTGAGAGTGTAGCCCGATAGTAATGTGCGTGGAGTAAAGGTGAGCGGCATCACCAAATAGGTTTGGAGTGATGTCTGGATAGTCTAGTGAGGTAGTATGAATAGGTGGATTGAGTAAATGTAAGTGACATCATTAAATAGGTTTGGAGCGATGTGTGGACAGTGTAGTGAGGTAATATGAATAGGTGGTTTGGACAGAGTTTTCGAGATGTTGAGAGCAAATGGAATACAAAATAAGGTGAGGAGTATCATGATGAAGTAAACGGATTGGCAGTTCGTGGGAAAGTAGGGATCAAGTAAGAAAAAGAAGCTGCACGGTAGAAGGATATTTAGTGATTGTGGAGACTAAAAAGTGGTCGAGAGAAGTTAGGAAAGTATTTTCTATGAAGGAAGAGAGGTTGTTCTAGTGTCTTCTTTGGAATGTAAGAAATATGCAGTTTAAAAGGCTAGAGTATGAGAATGTAATTAAAATAGGAAGAAGTGAAGGTTTGTTTGGGAGAAGTAGAAGAAACAATTTAAAACAGATCGGTGCTGTTAGGGAGGGGTGTGTGTAAGAATGGATATAGGGCAAGCAGTGTGGGAGAGAGAACGGTAGTTGGGAATGGTGGATAAAATGGAATTTTTAATATGGAATTATAACATACAGAGAATTTCAAAGTGGATAGACCTTGACAGAATAACTAAAGCAATAAACTGGTGCCATACAAGCATCTAATAAAGAAACCTGTTTTTGAGTGAGGGGTAAAGTGGTTTCTTGGGTGCAAAAAGGTGATGATACAGCAGATCAAAAGTGGTTACATTAAATGATGACTGATAAATGACATGGAATTAACAGTATGCACACATACAGCAGATCACAAGCAGTTACGTTAAATGAATTCTGTGATAAATGACATGGAATTAGTAGTAGGCACACATAGAGCAGCTCACAGACAGGTAAGTTAAACGATGCACATACTCCCACGATCCCTAGTCCTCCACCTCACTTCCCCATCCCTTGACATAGCCCCTCTAGATAATCCACAGCTCTCCCCTTAGCTGGTTTCCCTTTTTTACCCTTCTACATTACTGCTTCATAATGCTCTACCTACGAGGTAATGACAAAACTTTATACAGAAGCACACACTTTTTGGACTACCAATACTATGTAACAACAGTTTACTAATGCTTGACAATGTCTGTTAAAGCCTGTTTCATATAATACCAATTCATATGTAATGGTTTACTTTGTAGTAACTTTGTTTTTCTCATATATTACTACTTTGGAAAATGTCTGTATGAAACTGTGGAGGTTTTCTCTCTAGGCCTCCACTGAAAAGGGGCACGGTTGCCTAGATGGACATTCTTGGTCAACAAATGCTAAATAAATGAATTACATAAATAAATAAATAAATAAATAAAATAAAGTAATTGGATACATTATGGATCAGTAATGGAGTAATCCTTATTAATATTTTTGTAAGTCACAGCACAGAAGAAATGGAACCAAAACATGCTTCCTGCAAGTGACAGTAACATCTTTGACAGAGGGATGTATGGAGACAGCAAAACAGAACATGACAGATTCCAGGTGTGAGTCTGTGTATTGCAAAGTTGAATTCTATTTAAAAAACATGCAAATCAATACATGTGATAGAAAACCCTAATAACTATGTACTGTAGAATGAGGTGTTTTTTACAACAAAAGGGGAACTATACCTTTGTTATTTCTCTTAAATGACGGATATGTAGAAAACCATGGAGTATCTTGGGAAGCATTAGGTGAGAAGTTATGAATAAAAATGTGAAGTTCTTACACTTCTGTTCAAATAGTTTTGACAGTGCATAATGAATACTGTCTGTAGTTGTGAAGGCCTTCAAATATTGCAATGACAGACAGTGGTGGGGTTGGTTACAGAATGATCATTGAGAAGTCTGTGAAAAATAAAGCTGGGGATGTTCAGAGGGAGGAACATTCAGAAGGTGTGTGAACTGCAGCAGAGGCCAAATTGTCCAAGTAAAACAGTTACCTTTGTTTGCAGTGTGAGAATGCAAGGAGATGGTAGTGCAAATGAAGGTAAATACATTAGCGATGTGTGCAGGCCTATCGTCCTTAATGCTATGCTGACCCTGTAAAGTGGGTACTGAGGTCTCAGGGGCATCTCCTTTATTATTAGCATCAGCAAATAAACTGTATGGTGGCCCAGCAGAAGAGAATCTTGTGTGATGTGTTCCCACATGACAGAATGGAAGATGGTTTGTCTTTTCATGCTATTTTAAACCACAAATTAACTGAGTAAGCAGCATTATCATCTGTTGCTTATCAGCCACTTACTTGTCTCTGACCGATAATATTCAGTCAATCATTTGTGAAGCCACAACTAGCAGCTTATCTATTCAGTCCCTATGGAAACCAAAGTCTCCTGACTGTGTTTACTGTCTCTTAAGCTTCTTGAAAAATCCATTAAGAAAACACAGCTTTTAAAGAGCAATGTGGTAAAATGTGCTGTTGTAAATCATCTCACACCCTTTTGTTGTACTTGTACAAGACTGTTTCAGGCTGGTGTTTTAAACTTTTAGTAAAGGGCCAATGCAGTTATAACAGAGAGGCGTGAATATAAGATTTGTTTTATAATTGCTGATTGAAACTACTAAGAACTAATCTTTTCCACTACAAAATAAAAGCAGTTAGCATTACCATAATATATTCCCCATCTTAAATATTATCTAAGTAAGAGTTCACGAACAAAGCTTCACAAGACAGTCATAAATTATGCATGGCAATTTAAACGTCTTGGTATTACTTTCTCATGTACAAAACTTGAAGCCTTACTTTCTTCACAGTTGTGGCTCCAGGCTCCTTTTCCTAGTGGGGTACAATATGGGCACAGTGGCTAGCTGGTGGGGCATGTGGAGACCATAAGAAAATGTGCAGTTCTTCACAGGAATGCAACCATGTAACTAAATTAAATATTGGTGAAACATTCTAATAATATACATCATGACCCCAACTACTACAAAATGTACTTATCTACTGACTTTTTTTGTAATTTTATTTTATTGTATTTGTTAAATGGATAAGCCCATTGGACAAAGCATCCCTTATAAAAAAGCAACCAGAGTGCACTGTCTAATTAAGTGATTAGCTTAGCGTCACTCTGTACACAAGTAGAGGTAGGGAGTCAAACTCTGTACATTTGACTACAGAAAGCAGTGCATTAACAGATCAGAATCTCAGTCCTCTGTACTGTCTGCCATACTAATCCCAGGTAGAATAAGGCAAGCATTTAATCTTACTAGACTGGCAGTTCAAAATTTACCTTCACCTTGGGTGGTGCAGTGGTGCAGTGTTAGCATTGTTGCCTCCCAGCAAGACGGTCTCTGGTTTAATTCTCAGATGGGGTGCCTTCTGTGAGGCATCTGCATGTCCTCCCTGCATTCTTGTGGGTTTTCTCCGGGTGCTCCAGTTTCCTCCCACATTCCAAAGACATGCATCGGGAGCATTTCTCCCCAGGCCTCCACTGAAAATGGGCAGTGTCCCAGTTGGATGTTCCCAGTAAACAAAATAAACTGGTCACTGATACCCATAATAGATCCTTTCTTTACAGTCAAAAACAGACAAAGGTACACTAAATGGTGTTGATTTAGTTTACCTAAAAAAGGCTTGACTCTTTAAATCGCTTAATTTTTATAAATCAGTAGCAATTATTTGCCATCCTTATAACGGCTTGTCAAAAAACAACAAATTATTAAAAAAAACTTTATACATACAAAATTCACAAGTAAACCTCTTTCTCTTAACAATCAAAATTCAAAAGACAAGCAAAACAGAAGTTCATGACAGCTAGGATGTTGGAATTTACTGTTCACGCAGTTTATTAACTTCAATGAAAAACACATTTTATATTCGGATTATCTGTTCTTCTTTACAAACTGTCTCTCACTGTCCAGCATTTATTTTCAAGGAAATGTTTAATAAGAAATGTGCATTTTTACCTCTTAATCTTCTACCAACAGACAAGAAAGCTTGGGGATGTAAAATAGAGGTGTCCTAGGTGACATAACATTAAGAGAAGACATAAATGTGGATGTTAGTCCAGGCACAGATGTCACGTCTGACCTGCACCCACACGTTAGAGCTGCTATGCATAAAGGGACTGGATTAATGGGGTGTAGGATTCCCATTTGACAAATGTATGGTGGCCTTGATGCCACCATTAGAAAACACTTACATTTCCTTCTCATTTGGAGTTTGTTCTTGATACAGAGTTATTTATTTACTTACTTAGTGTGTCTTAATCTGATAGTTAGACCAGTCCAAACTGATCCTTTTAAATCTCTGACTTGGGCCACAAGGCAAATGGAGCGACAGACAGACAGTTAAAACAAGTAGTATAATCTGCACATAAAACAATGTTATACAAAGTACAGATAATGTACAGAGAGCTTACAATGAACATAACAGCACATATTAGCTAAGGGGCTTTTCATTCAGTGCACACTAGCTCAAAGAGACAATGTTTTATCCCTAATGCCAAAAGACCAAATTCAGAAAGACGAAAGTAAAAAGGACAAATGACACAAGGCTGGCAGCATATACAGCAGAAAATATGCTGATTATGCTGATGTGTTCATAGGTTCATAGGTAGGTACTAGGCTAATGGCCCTAGGGCCTATATAAGCCTAGCCATAAAGATTCCCTGGCTTTCACCACTCAAAAATGTACTTTCCTGTGCCCCTGCCGAGTAACGCCACAGAGGTGATCCTCAGGGTGAACTTCCTACTTCCCATCCAATTGTCAAGATTTGATGTGTACAACAACAGCGTATTACCCTGCAACACTATAAAACCTGCCAACACAAGGTTGTAATCTCCACCAGCATCATTACCCCTGGTCAGGTAAACTAGAACAGGTTTAAGTTAGCCAGATATATTTCCCTGATCTGCAACCCATCGATTGGGAGTGACTGCCAGAGCAGTTCGTATTAGTGTTTCAACACTCAGTAGTGACTGTAAGTTTTTGTGAATTTCAATCGTTTCTTGAGGTTGTGCAATTCTGGAGTTAGTATGCTTGAATAAGAAGGGTGTAGGAGGCAAATCCCCCACATGCAGGGTGCATAGGCTCCTGACTATGCAAAAATGCTTTTTAAATCTTGTTGAAGTTTCCACAAATGGTTTGTTTTGTCGTGCTGAAGCTACACTCAGTACAGACTCATTCAGATGTAGTGAAACCATCTCACATAATATAGGTTCATAAGTAGGTACTAGGCTATTGGCCCTAGGTCCTATATAAGCCTAGCTAAACAGTACCCTGGCTTTTGCCACCCAAGAAAATGATTTTCCTGTGCCCCTGTCAAGCAGAGCCACAGAAGTGATCCCCAACGTGAATTTCCTATCTCCCATCCAATCATCAAGATTTTTCTTGAAGAGTGCTAATGAGGAGATTTGTTTGATATAGATAGATAGTTTGTTCCAGAGTATGGGAAGTCTCTGGGACAGGAATCTATCCCTCCAGCATGTTCTGTTTATTGTGGTGACAAGGTTTAGGTCCCTAGAGCGTGTAGCTCGGAGGGATTGGGATTTCTTTACGTGGAGCATGTCCAACAGCTCTGGGTTTGACATAGCTTTGTATGTTAGGCAGAGATCGCCTCTGAGTAGGTGATATGCGACGGAGTAAAGCTGGAATTTTTTGAGGCGGTCTGTGTAGGGCATCTGTTTGAGGCTGGTAATCCTCTTTGTGAGGTATTTCTGTGGCCTTTTCAATTGTTGTAGATGTCTTGTGAGGTACATACCAAAAGGGGTGTTGTACTCTATAATGGGTCTAATGAGTGATGAGTAGAGGGGAACAATGACCTCTTTTTCCTGGATGAGAAATCTTTTGTGATGAGGTGTGCCACATAGAAGGATTTCCTGACTACTGTGGCAATGTGATTATCAAAGGAGAGACTACTGTCCCAAGGTCTCTTATCACACTTTCGGTGTTAAGTAGACTACCGCCTATGTGGTAGTTAATGGGTATAGAGTTTATACCAAAAGGGATGACAATGCATGTCTCTGAAACCAGGCATCTGTCTCCGTGAGGCCCTTTTGTAGGATGTCCACATCGTTAGGAGTTTTGATTATGGCTCCTAGCTTGCAGTCATCTGCGAACTTTGTTAGCCAAAGACCTTCTGTGTTAGCCTGTACTTCAGAGAAGTAGATACCAAACAGGAGAGGACCTAGGACTGAACCCTGTGGTACTCCACTTGTCACTGGTCTGAAGATGGATTTAGAGTCTGCTACTTTCACATTGTGGGTTCTGTCAGTGAGCCAGTTGGCAACCCATCTTGTGACATTGGGATTTATGCCTAGTTTAGTGAGTTTGTCTATAATTCCAGAGTGGGGGATGGTGTCAAAAGCCTTGGCGAGATCTAGATAGGCTGTGTGTACCACCTTACCCTCATCTACGGCTTTGGTGACTGCTTCAAAGAAGTCTATCAGGTTTAGGAGACATGATCTGCCTTTTACAAACCCAAACTGGGTAGGGCCCAGAGTTTGGAGATTACCAATGTCATTGTTTATAAGTT
Source organism: Protopterus annectens (assembly GCF_019279795.1). Classification (NCBI taxonomy): domain Eukaryota; kingdom Metazoa; phylum Chordata; order Ceratodontiformes; family Protopteridae; genus Protopterus; species Protopterus annectens. The sequence continues at coordinate 980,178,250 of NC_056733.1, read as the reverse complement.
CCATGATGATACGCTCCATAGCCTTGCAGACCAGGCTCATCAGGCTAATGGGGCGGTAGTTCCCGGGGTCCATGGTGGCTCCCCCTTTGTGGAGTGGGATAACCGTTGCTGTGCACCATTCAGTGGACATAAAGCCTGAGGTGAGGCTATGATTGAACATGGTACTTAGGTGGGGTGCCAGTTCGTTCTGTAGTTCATGTAGAACGCAGCCTGGGATGTTGTCAGGTCTCATGGATGCTGTGTTCTTGGCTTTGGAGAGTGTGTTTTTTACCTGTGCAGCTATGATTACAGGTACTTTGCATTCTTCCGGTATAGAGATGGGCCCTTTAGGGGATGAGAGAGGGGTAAATTTAGCACTGAACCTATCTGCTAGGATGTTGGCAATATCAGTTGGTTCTGTATATTTAGTGCCATTGTGCTGTAACTCAGAGCAGATTCTTAACATAGCTATAGAATGTTTTGTGGTTGTCTTTAGAATCAGTGACGATTTTGTTTTCATAACTAGCTTTGGGGGATTTTATGAGGGATCTCAGCTTCTTACTGAGGCTGACCATGGAGTTCCTCCAATCATGGGATTTTACTCTTTTCTGCAACAGTTTCTTTCTTTCTTCTGTTGTAGAGTTTGTTTATAGCAGGGGACCACCAGATTGGCTTCCTTTTTCTGGAGGATAGCATCTTGGTTCTGTTAGGGATTGCACGATCCATGCACTCGTGTAAGTGCTTATAAAGTGCAATTGTATAGGATTCAGCAGTCGTATCTCTATTGTCCATCAGCATGGGTGTCGTGAAGTTTGCCACTTCTGTCTTAAGAAGTGTGAAGTTGGCTTTGGAGAAATTTTTTACGGTAGTTTCTCTAATGGGGGGTGGGGGTGGGATGTGGATGTCTAGGATGATTTGCTTGTGGTCGGATCTAACCAACAAGGAATTGACCTCTGGTGTGGAACACTGGTTGCCCATGTTGGTAATGACCAGGTCTAGGATATTGTTGCCCTGGTGGGGGTATGGATACGTTGATCCAAGGCATTGGAATTTATGAATTCCAGAAAATGTTGAGCACAAGAGTTGGTACATGAGTAGTTTTCCCAGTTAATGGTGGGGTAGTTGAAATCACCCATTATTAGGGTGTGAGGTTGTACCCTAATATTTTCCAGTGTATCAAGAAATGAGGAGTGGGAATCCTGGAGCATGTTGGGGGATCTGTAGCAAGCTACAATTTGCATTGCGGTCTTGCCCAGAGTTAGTTGCACTTGGATAATCTCAGATGCATTATGCTGAGCAACTAGCCTGGAGGTGTGGATATCCTTAATAAATATGGACACGCCTCTGCCTTCAGTGCTTTGGTCCAGGTTAGGTGGCCGAAAAGTGTTGTATGAATTATAGCCTGATAGTGCAGGGGTGCTCTCTGGTGCCTTGAACCAGGTCTCTGTCACTGCACAGATGTCAATGTTCTCCATTTTAAGGAGTGCCTTGAGTGAGTGCATTTTGAGGTTTAGACTTCTAGCATTAAGTAGCATTACCCTCAGATTTTGCTTGCTTGTACCTGTTACGGTGGTGAATTTGTCATTTGAATCTTGCCTAAAAAAGGCACTATAGGGGTGGCAAGAGCCTTAGCCAGTATCCGGAGTCCCAAGGGAACAGGTGCAGGCCATCCCTGGCAAAGCATTGTGGTTTGTCGATCATGTCATCCCAGGCAGACAGATACTGGATCCCCTTAGAATGACACCAGAAGCTTAGCCAATTGTTGAAGTCAATCATTTTGTCCTTGTACTGTGGTATCATTCAGGGTGATGGCAGGATGCTACTCAGGGCTAGGGTCATACCTGCCTGGGCTACAAGATCAGAAAGCTCCTCCATGTCTCTTTTCATGTAGTCCAAGGAGGTACATCTCAGGTCATTCACACCAACATGGAGAATGACAGAGTCATATTTGTACTTGCTGTGGAGTGACCCGAGTGCATGCATTATGTGGCAGATCCTGGCACCTGACAGGCAGCTGACAGTAACTTTCTCCTTGTTTAGTCTGATGAGTGGAACATCAGTGTGTCTGACTATAGAGTCACCTATGACTAGAGTGTTGGGTACATTGTTATGCCTTATGGGCTGTGGTTGAGTGGCACACTGAGTTTGTGGGCTATGTGTCATTTGGGTTGTGTTGGGGGGGGTGGAGGTTGCTTGTGTTTCTGTGTTGGAGGTCCCTGTTACTTGGGAAGGTTTTTACTGAGAGCCTTTGTGAATGTAGGTGTGTGTTTTGTGTTTCTATATGTGAGTTTTGGTGGTGTAGGTCTTTAAGGGACTATGTGATGAGTGTGGTGTGGTGCAAGTGTTTACCTTCTCCTCTTGACTGTCTAGTCCAGTCTTGGGTAAAGAGAGCTTCGCTTCCAGTTTGGCTATATAATATAAGTTCATCTCTCACAGATTGTAGTGTTGGGTGGTAGGAGGAGAGGGTTGTCTGTGTACATGGGGCAATTGCTGCATTGCCCTAAGATGCCCAGATTCATCAGGTAGACAGGAGAAAACACCGGGAGCTGACCCTTAGACATGCCTGGATAGGTGCTTATTTATTAAGTACCAGAAACTGTTTTCCTCTAGACAAGTGAGGAAAGTTGAGTGCTGTAGTAATTTGTAGTTTATTTAGTGCTTACAATGGGTTCTGAATAAGTGCTGAGCTCAAAGAAACAGATTTGAGTGCTGAAACTAGAAAACTGGCTAGTTCTAAGAAACAAAATTAAGCTAGAAGGCTTCCTTGATTTGATGGTGGACATCTCAGCATATGTTATAAGTCAATGGGGTGTAAAATATAAACCTCTTTTAGGGTCGAGCAGTATATTCAGTATTATGGCTGAAACTATGAATTTGGATAAGCAGGACACAAATCAGGATGTCCCAGTAGTTAAAGCAACCACATTTCATAGAGCTTGTATTTTAGAATTTGGCCCTTACAGTCAATATATTAAGAATATTTTAATTAAAAATTGGCACCTTTTATTGAATGACCCAGATGTAGCTGTGATATTAGGGACAGAACCAAAATTTGTGAATAAAATGGGATCTAATGTAAAGAGAATACTTGAAAAAGGTGGCAATTTGAAACCATATGAGAGTACACATACATTGAGATGTGGGATGTGCAGACAGTGCAGCAGTATTTGTACTAAGAATACAATAAGATTGGGTAATGAGAACAGAACTAGAATTTACCCTGTTAAGGGTAACTGTAAATCCAGGATGTTAGTATACATCGCTTTATGCACAGTCTGCCCATCTTTTTATGTGGGCAAGACTGAAAGACATCTTAGACAACGGATATATTCCCACCTGTATTGTATAAAAAAACAAGACACCAAGAATGCACTAGCTAGGCACGTCTTAACTGAAGGAAATGAACATGTATTTGAATTTGCCATCTTAGAGACAGTTAAGGATAACCCTAGAGGCGGTAATACTAAAAATTACCTTGCCTTTAGAGAGTTATATTGGCAAATTCTAACAGATGCCAACAAAAAACCGGGCATTAATGATTATTTTACCATCAAGCCCCTCTTGATGTTGAATATCAATTGAATATAAATTGAACATAAGTATTTTTTAATTGAGCATAGTTATGTATATCTACTACAGTACCTGCACTGATTTTACTGTGTTATTTAAACTAAACTTGATTTAGTTTTTAAAAGTCAAAAAATTTTTTTGTAGAATATAGAGTTATTAAATAGAATGTATGTGTGGTTAAGAATTCATTTATGTATGACACCATTTTTTAAGTCCATGTGCCTTTAAATATGGTATTTTAGCTCTTAGTTTTTTTGGCGCGTTTTGTTATTTAAAATGAGGAGGTAACAGCTGTTTTAACCGTTCTGAAGAAGCTAGCTGCGTCTAGTGAAAGCGCTTAACGTTTGAAACTGCTGTATTTTTATTAAATACTTTCGTGGATTCTACTATTTCCGGTGGATTTATTTTGCTATAACATTGATCTGTGGTAATTTTATCGTGTGGATTATACGGAGAGCTGTTGGTGTTGTTCCACACGGGAGGTACATAGTTCAGTGCTGAAACTAGAAAACTGGCTAGTTCTAAGAAACAAAATTAAGCTAGAAGGCTTCCCTCCTACATAGAAAGGTTTGGGGGCTCAGAAGCTTACATACAGTCCTGGATACAGCAAATCTGTATCTGGACTAGACTACCCACAGGAAAGGCAGGAAACAAGCTTAGACATTTTTTTTAAGTGGAAAGAGAGAAAGGAGGAGCAGAAACTAAGTGGGTTGGCCTTCTCAAATGTTCTCCCTGGATTAGGTAGAATGAGGTAATGACACCAGACTGGGAGAAGTGTCCCAGATCAAATTTACAGTAGGGGCGGGCAACTTCAAAGCCACCAAGTATAAAAACACGATACCAAGAGGGCAAGAGGATGGGAAACAAAAATCAGAACAAACAAACCCAACCAGATGCTTAACAATTGTAGAAAATTCTACTTAATACCTCACACACAGTGAGTAAAATAAAAGTGCTATAAATAATTCAGAAATAAGCAAAAAACAGGATACTTAATCTTATATATCACATAGACAATTGCTATTATGTCAAAACACCACAAGAGTAAGCTATGCACCGGGAGAGTTGCATGAACTGTACAAAACACTATCAATAAACAGAGGCAGTGAAAAGTTTAATGTAGACTATGTATGGAAAAACTGAAGCAATGCAACGAAAGTGCAGCGACTATGAAGTCATAAGAAAGTGAGCTAATGCATATGACTACACTCTGGCACAGGAAAGTAAAAATCAGAAGCGGATAAATATTTTAGATTATGTGAAAGAAAAAAATTATCAATGAAAAAGCACTGAATGTAAACGCTAAAGTTACATAGGCAATGGAACTTGAAACACTGAAAAAACTAAAACAAATTTTACTTTACAGAAGACCAATCCTTGATGTATGAACTCCAGTTGAACAAAGGAAAACTCAAGACTGAAAATGTTCACAAAGATGCGGTTGCAGTAATGTATGTAACAGTAACTACTGTTGCCTCATTTCTCCTCTTAGCTGCTTTCAGAAGGTCTGTCCTCAGAATACTGTTGGTTTTTGGCTACTTTTCCTGTTTTGTTTAAAAGTCAGTATATCCAGAACGATTTGCCATTTATTTATGAAACTACCAGGAGATGTTAATAGCATAATTATCTATAACTCACCACTGGATTGGTCTCAAAAAAGACCCGGAGCACATGCATCTTGAATTGTAATTAAAAATAGTTTTAATGTAATTTTTATGCTACAGCATATACAAATAATAAAAATATGACAACATCACTTTACAGAAACAATGCTTTTAGGTAAGAAATGACTCCATCAGGATGGGGTCTACTTTAAAACGTTGACTTACTTTAATGTTGACCTTCAAATCATCAAGACGACAGCCCTGAAACTTCAGAATGCCAAACTTTCGGAACATCACAATTTCACTCCGAGAAACTAACCACTGGGTCACCATGGTGAGCTTTGCCGTGTTCTCCACTGTAGTGCGATCTCAGAGTTGGTGTATTTAGTTGGGGGCACAATCCCCTACATGGGAGGCTGTGGGAGGCAAAGTTTAGTTTGCTTCATATTGTAGTCATTGGTGGCCCAGTGGTCTGTTTCCTGGAGTGCAATTGTGTAGTTCTGGGAGTTTGGCATCCTGAAGTTTCAGCATTGTTTCCGTGATGATTTGAAAGTCGATGTTCCGGTAAGTCAACATTTTAAAGTAGACTCCAAGAGGGAGAGATATGTGTTTTTGATAGCTTTTGTTTTTTAGTTTAAAGAGAACCAAAATTATAGATTTGTTTTCAGCTAGCTGTTTTGTAAAGGTTAATCTGTTGATATATAAAAAGCTAAATTCCACCCTCATTTTAAATGAGAATCTTCTGTTTCAAAATATTCTTATGAAAATTTCTAGACAGACTCCTTGATGATCCCGTGTTCATTTTGTTTTGCACAGCTCAGTATCTTTTATAAAAAGTCGACAAGAGAATCTGAAATATGGGCATGTCTCTCAGAGCATGTAAATAAGTGCATTTTGCTATAATACGTGACATGAAAACATATCACTTTCCCTACAAAAGAGTTTTATTTTTGATTTCAGCTTCGTAAGAATTTAATTCTAATATGATTCTGAAACATACTGACTTCATGAGCTTGAAAACATGCAAAATTAGCTTTATTTCTGAAATGAATGACAAAGTCAGAGCATTTAAATGGCTACATAAGACCAGTGAAGTACCTAGCAATAATAGACCATTTCTCTATAACTATACCCTTTATTATAGCAAATTTCTCAGAATAAAATGTGCTGACTCTCAGATATGAAATGCACTTAGATGGTCATTCAGGCCAGATTTTTTTTTTATTCTTACAATGCCGTTTAGTTCACCTGAGTGTAAACTTGAGGAAGGGGTCGTAAGTCCAATCACAAAATAAAAAATAGTCTGCATCCAAAAGAAATGTATTTGTGTGTTGCATTTGTTAACCAGCTGGTGTCCGACTGGGCTAGGAGTCCCTTTCAGCAGAGACCCGGGGAGAAAAGCTCCACAATAGGATTTGTACTTGTGATTTAATAACTTAGTAAAGAAGTATCATAGGCCGTTACTGTTTTACCATACTGAGCAGAAATTCACCAGAAAATCTACAGTAAACACTAAATACAATGTGAAATATCAGACTGGAAGTAAAGACACATGAACTAAAACTGCAGAGCGCTTTCTTTGAAAGGATGTGTCTTTGTCACACTTTGGTATTTCATTATGAAACTTTTAGCTAATAAAAACAAGGCATTCATTTACAAAATGCAGCTAAGACTACAATTCGTACCTTACAGCCTCAAGTACAGCACAGACCAATGAATTTGACTGCACAACGTTAGATGCTTGAAAGAAAGCATTGTAGTGTATCCACAATATGTTTCAAGTAACAACAGCTGTGGTGGAATACATGATATAATGAAAACATTTTACACGTATATTCTGGGGTTAGTTTTATCTGGCTTTGTGTGCAAAGGAAAAGTAACTAACAGGTTCAAAGCCAGTACAGTGCCAGATTATAACAACAAAAAGCCCTCTGAAAAGCTGCATTCACTAGTGTTGTTATACAAGCTCCTTGCTGATAGTTCACAATAAAAAAGTTCAGGGACTTAAACTTTATACAGCACAAAGCTAATGCTCAAATGGAATGCATTCATTCTGAAACTGCAGATTACCTTTCACAGTGAAGGAATCACATAAATATAAAAGTCACATTGCTCTTTAACAGACGCTGTTCCCCCCAAGTGATCATGTAGCCGTCAGTTGCTTTCATATATCAAGTACCACAAAAAATGATACCCACATTCTGTATATCCTGATGTCTCACTGAGAAAGAAATGAGAAATGTATTATCCACAATAATGGCACAGCACTGCCACATATATCGTCATAAACATTAAATAAAAATATGTACGTGTATTATGCTGTGGGCAGTGTGTATTCTCACCGTTGCCTACAGACATATCTAGTTTGTTGCCAGAAAAATGAAAAAAACATCAAAACACAGTAAAGAACTTCATCTTGGAGCTTTAAGACATTAAGATCCGCCCCCAGCCCCGCCGAGCCTCAACAATTATCACTTTATTATGCTCTGCTTCAGCTTGACATTTACTTTCTTCCATCAACTACCTCCCATATCTCTCAACCTTCCATTTCGAAAATGTGGAACAGTCTACTGTCACACATTGTGGAGCAAATCGACAAAATATAGAACAAAGGAACACATAAATAACTTCAACTAGTAAGGTTACAGCATGGCCAATAGTTTATTCATACTTATTAAAACTTGCTTTGATATGATAATATGATTCAATATTATTTACCATAGCTATTTATTAAAAAATAAATCACAACAGTAAAATTGTGACAGACTTCTTCAGTGTGAAACAGTGGTCAACATGGAATTTTTAAATATTCAAAATGAAGACCATTCCTCATAATAAGGTGCAGTTGAGAGCTATGCTTCTACTCCTCCCCAAACCAGCAGTCACTTCTGGTTATCATCTGAGATTACCAAAAGTGAAAAAAAAAAAAAACAGCCAAATAAGTGTATATAGCTGCAAAGGGATGAAGGTGCTACTACAGTGAACAACCAAGTAGCAAAAACCAACTGAAAAAACGACACCACACAGCTGAAAACAAGGACCACATTGTTTACTGCAAAAACACTCAGTAAAAATCACAATTATAGCGCTTTCGTAAGGTACACTGCCCAAACTTCATCATACAAAGTGAATTAAAACACATTAAGCATTAAAATATGTGACCACACCCCCACAATCATTAATTATTAAAGTACCACTAACATGTAAACTGATCAATTAACTTGAAAATACTATGAATTTTAAATAAACTATCATATTACACTAAAAAACTGTATATTATCATACAAAATATATATATATATATATATATATATATATATATATATATATATATATATAAAACAATATATACAACCATATATAATGTATGCATAAATACATCAAAAATCATCACTTTAAATAATATATAACAATAACATAATTTAATATAATATAAATTCATACCATATACAAAAATTATAAAAAATTAGATATGTGTTAATGTGTTTTAATTCACTTTGTAACATTGTGATTTTTACTGAGTGTTTTTGCAATAAACAACATGGTCCTTATTTCATCTGTGTGGTGTCGTTTTTCAGTTGGTTTTTGCTACTTGGTTGTTCCTGGTTTCTCTTTATCTATCATGGCTGAAGGGATATCGGTGGTTTTGGTGGAGGAATTCAAGAAACTGCTGGACTTGGTGAACACCCTTACTAATTTAGTGCTGCAACGTATACCTAAAACCCCAGGAGTCAGTGATCGTGTGCTTCAAGGGGACATCCAAACAGAGCAAGATTTTGTTAATACACCCCGCGTTTTACGAAGAGCAGTTATGGTGTGGAGGATTCGGGTGTTTCGGACAATGATAATGTCGAATGTCCGGTGCTCAATACCAACGTGGGCAGCAATGCTTTGCCTGCTACCAGTCCTGTGAGTGCTCCTATGGATTCCCTTGACAGGTGGTTGAAGGGGGATGTATCATCTGTGTGTGACCAGCAGGGGGATCCATCCAACATGGATTTATTTCTTTCAGAATTTAAAAACAAGTTGCTTGAATTTAAAAAAAAGTGCAGCAGGAGAATATATACTTTTGTGAGTGCTTGAGATTGCAACAGGTGCCGAAGGGCCTTTGCATGTGGAAATTCCCGAATGGGGTTGTTCCACAGTCCCCTTATCATCAGGAACTTTTGGTTCTTTTTGACCATCACAGTTGTGAACTGTTGGAGTTGATGTGCAGGCATAACAACATGGTGTTGGAGAAGCTTCAGGAAGAAATTTGTGTTTTGGATGGGAAGATCCGACATGTGGATATGTGGGAGCGTTGTAAATTAGCGTATGGCCATGTTTTTCAACAAGTGGATGGGGTTACAGCAACAATTATTTCTTGTAAAAGTAAGAAGTTGGAAAGGGATAGACGTGCATATCAGGGGGGATATGCTTACCCGTTGCCTCCAGTTTTACAGGGTAAGCAGGTTATTGCATCACAACAAGCAAATGGTATCAGTGGTTCTTCTGGTAGTGGAATACAGGATGGCCCTTTGGAGGAGCAAGGGCCGAGACACTCAGAAAGGATAAAGAACCACAATCAACAACGGTGGAGCCCCCGTACCCACAAGGTGGCAACTGGAGACAACAGGGGCAGATGTTTGTGCAATTTCCGAAGACAAGGAGATAATAGAGGTGACTGTTAACAAACCAGTGGTGATTACTAATTCAAAGGAGGACTTTAAATTGTATAATTATACGGACTTCTGTTTTACTACTAAACATGTTGATCTCTTTAGTAAAGGTTTTAATTATGTGCCAAGTACAAAAAAGTGATATCAGTGAAGTTGTTTGTGATCTCAAGTTGTACGCACATAGATTGAATTTAAAGTTTATGCACAGAAATGACAATGATGTTTTAATACCAACAGCTTGTGTTTAAGAATGCCTAGCACTTTCAATCCTGACCTACATTATGCTATTAAATCATTTGAAAAAATGTGAGAGACAGATTTCCAACATTTTTTGGGTAACATTAATGAGGAATGTAATATGACCCGGAGTGAAAACAATGTAATGAATGAACTGAGGAATTAGAATATGAGCGTCACGCAACCAGACAAGGGGGTGGTGTGGTTGTCATGTCTAAGGTGGATTATATACGGAACATGTTTGATATATTATATAGCAGTACTTACACTGAAACCTCTTTAAATGAGGTTAATATTGCATATCGCAACATTGACAGTGATTTATTAGACATGTTAACCCAGGACCTGATTGATTTGGATGATTATAATTATATGACTACGGATGTTCCAAAGATTCTAGGAATCTTTGGAATTCCCAAGATCCATACGGATTTGATAACACCCCCCCCCTCCAATCTATTGTGGACTCCTCTTGGTCTAAAACTAGTTATATTGCTAAGTATTTGGACCATAAATTGAAAGAAAAGGTTATGACCATCCCACATATATGTCGTGATTCGTGGCACTTTTTGGAAAGATGTAATAGTTTGGATATGGTTGACCATAACCTTATATTCCTGACTATTGATGTCAGGGATCTTTACAGCTGCATTCCTCAGGACCAAGGCCTTGATTGTTTCTTAGATTGTTTTGTATGAGGAATTCAGGTTACCTCAGGATACTAATAATACCCACAGGCAATTAATGGAACTAGTACTGAAGAACAATTGTATCTATTTTGAGGGACATTATTTTAAACAGCGGTCAGGGGTAGCCATGGGTTCTCCCTGTGGCCCCCTATTTGCTAACCTTGTAATGGCTTGGTGGGAAAAGCGCCATTTGTTTCCTTCAACTTTTTTGTCAATGTGGTTTTGTATTTGAGGTACCTGAACAAACTGTTTATTGCATGGAATGGTCCTGAGAATGATTCAGTTGAATTTATTAGTTACATCAATGGAAGTACTGCTTTTCTAAAGTTTACATATAGTGTGGATGCAGTACAGATATCTTACCTGGATGTGTTGCTGACCAAAACTGAGGATGTTTTTTTGAAATCAAATATTTTTAGGAAACCGACTTATTCAAATAGCATATTACATTTCAATACTGACCATAATTTCAAATTCTCAAAACTGAAGGCCTACAAACTCTTTTTTTGGATATGTCCAAAGCATTTGACACAGTCTCACACCAAATCCTGCTAAACAAACTAAACCAATATCACTTATCAAATTCCACTCTTACCTGGTTCCAAAGCTAATTAACTGACAGGTACCAAGCTGTGAAATGGGAAAATTATCTCTCTCTTCAGCTGCCCATAACTATAGGAGTCCCACAGGGTTCAATCTTAGGACCACTACTATTCACAGTCTTCACAAATTACCTCCATACCTCCACACAGCATGCATCTATAATTCAGTATGCAGATGACACCACCTTAATCTGTGCTGCACAAAACATTCCCACCCTCCTGCAAACAACTCAACTAGCATTCTCTGAAGTTGAAAACTACCTTACCAAAGCCCAATTTATCCTCAATCCAAAGAAAACTCAGCTTATGATTATAACAAGTTCTAACAAAAACACTAACAGTCAACTCACTATCTACTCCACAAATGCTACTCCAATTGCTCCAGTGGCACAGGCTAAGCTATTGGGAATAACCATAGACTCCCACCTAAAATTTGATAGTCATCTCAACTTAACTATTAAAAAAGTACATGCCAAACTGGGGTCACTCTACCGTATCAAACCATTTCTTACTAACAACACAAGATCAGCCATTGCTCGCTCCCAACTTCTATCCACCCTACTCTATGCGTCTCCCATTGTGACTAATCTCAACAAAACTGAACTAAGCAAAATGGAAGCCTGCTACAACAGAATTGCCTGCTTTGCTGCAAATTGCTCATATAGAACTCATCACTTGCTTTGACACAGCTCCACTGGCTTGAACTGCCCAACCTCCTAATCTACAATCAGCTCTGCCTCTGTCATTCTATTACCTCCCCAATAAGTGTCCTGCCCTCAAATATCTAGTACAACATCACTCGGCCAAAAGGCCTCTTAGATCATCAAGCAAACTACTACTAGAAGTCACCAACAGCTACAATAGCTTTGGAGAGGCACTATATAGTAGTTCAGTGGCTAAAAAATGGAACTCTGTCCCCACTAGCATACAAAACACATCATCCAAATCCTCCTTTAAAGACCTCATCAGGCAACACCTCAAGCAAAGTTGGCAGTGCCATGATTGCTCTCCAGGCTAGTGAAAGCGGATAAGGTACACATACTAAATCTAGAGCACGTGATCATAGTTTTCAATCTTACTCACAAACACTGGCTAATCTACAATGTATGTACTGTACCTGTGTACTATGTATGTATTCTACCTATGTTCCAAATTTCAGCTGTACACGACAAATCTATTAATTACCTTTATTTTTAAAATTAATATTTTTTTGTTTGTTCTCTCCACTGTAACTGTTTATGTGCCACATACCACTGTAAAAACATGTCTCTTGTAATTTGTGTGTATACTGATCATGTCTAAATAACTAAATGTGTCTGTAATTTTTCTTTGTGGAGCTTTTCTCCCCGGGCCTCTACTGAAAAAGGGCCTTTTCGGCTCAGTCAGACACCCCCGGTTAACAAATGTCAAATAAAATAAATAAATAAATAAATAAATAACCATCCTTTTCATGTAAAACGTGGTATTATCAAGGGTCAGCTGGTTAGAGCAGCCCAGATGGTTTCTTCTTATGTGGATTTTCTTGAGGAATGATTGTATGTGTCAAATGTTCATGGATAGGGCATATCCTATAGGGTTAATTAATAACATCAGAAAGGAGGTCGTGCATTGTATTTCTCATGTCCGGGCTTTTATGTTGGGAAGACCCAACGAAAATTGAGCCAATATATATATGAACACTTTTATGAGGTTCGCCGCTGTGATTAGAGGAATGCTTTATACAGACATATAAAAAAGTTTTCTGACCATAATTTCAAATTTGTGGTGTTACAACAGATTAAGCAGAGGGATAGAGGGGGCCCATGGAAATTGTGGTTGGAAGATAAGGAGACTTGGTGGCAGGTCTTCCTTAATGCCCATGTCCCCTCCAGTTTAAATGATGCTATTTCAATCAGTAGTACATTAAAGCTTAGTGTGTTGGATAGATAATATATTTATTTTTAATATTATTGTCTATATACACACATAACTATTTTTTTATAATTTTTGTATATGGTATGAATTTATATTATATTAAATTATGTTAGTGTTGTATATTATTTAAAGAGATGATTTTTGATGTATTTTTGCATACATATATATATATATATATATATATATATATATATATATATATATATAGTTGTATATATTGATGTGAAATTGTTCAATCTCGCCGTTTGTTCTTACGCATGGGTTCAGAGCCGATCCTCGGCTCTGAGACGGCCACTTCTACAGCTCTGCATCTTGAGAAAGCTTGAGGCACAGTTCTATCCCACAATCCCCTAGTGCTAATCCTCAGATCTAGTTTGCCGCGACAGCAGATGCATCGCAGAAGCACGGGCCAGTAAAGTTTTTCAATTTTTTCGAAGTTTTCTCTAACTTAACTTTATTTAGTATAGATATTTGAGAAATATATATTAGTCTTTTACTAGTGTAGTTGCAGTGGGATATATTATTATTACTATTATTATTTTTATAAAGTTTTCTAAAGGCAATTTTTTAGGCCTATTATCCTGTCTGTTTTAACAGGTGTTTTTTCTTTAAGAAAGGCTTAAGTCCTTACTTTGTGTGTGTGATATATACATACCTTTAATTTTTTTCTTTTTTTCAGGTGTTTATATATATGTCTGGCTTTTTCAACATGTCTGAGAAACAAAAATCAGGCTTTAAGAAATGTCAATGCGGACAAAAAATGTCCATCATGGATAACCACTCTTCCTGCGTCTACTGTCTTGGCCCTCTCCACTTACAGGAGGACTGTTCTATTTGTCATTCCTTCAGTGGGAGGGTCATGATGGAGAGACGCAGGAAGTTAGTAGACAGGGGTTTATTAAAGCCCGAATTTCAGGAGGCCCTTGACAAGGCTGAATTGGTATCCAAGTCTTCGAAGGGGTCCAAGTCTTCGAGAGTGTCGGAGCCAAAGTCATCGGCTCCAAGCACCTCCATTAAGATTCGGACACCAGCTCCACAGACTTCGGTGTCGGCTGTCGAATGTATATCTTTGATCGAGAGTCCGGTCTTGGAGCCGGTTTTGGAGGTTCCACCGCCATCGGTCCTTCACTTGTTGATGACTTCGGCCCCTTCGACCCGCTCTTCGAGACCCTTATCTGATTTGGATGTGGATCAAATGATACAGAAGTTAATGGAGAACTCGGCCCTTTCCAAATTGATCAAAGTTTCGTCCCAGCTGGTTTCGAAACTCGAAGCCCTCCCTGCGTCATCTACTGCTCCTCCTCCGAGACCTGTCGAGTCTTCGGAACTGAGAGTCGAAGTTCCGATGATGATAGAACCATCGATACCGAAGCCTACAGCCGTGCTTTCAGTACTGTTGACCTCGACGCCCTCGGAATGGATCGAGGGGTCCCGGAGCCGACTATCATTTCTGGGTTCCGGGGTGGACAGTCGAACCGAGCTGTCGGTACCGACTCTCCCCCTAGGAGCCTTGGCTCAGATTAGTTTGGCACCATCCTCTGGGTCAGAGCCCGGACCCCCGGTCTCGGGGATTGTTCCTGGTTTCTCGAAACCAGGAAGGTCTTCAGATCTGGGTACCAGTGCCTTCGACGCCATGAGGAAGGTCTTGTTGAAACAGACACATATCTCATCGGATTCTTCTTCTCCTCCCCCTAAGGGCCCACGTTCGACTTCTGTATCCTCGGCTCCTACAATGCATCGAGACCCAATGCCTCAGTTGCCCCCAGAGGGTGCTCCCGGTTCCTCGGACGCTTCTCCAGAAGCCCCATCTGAAGAAGTACCAAGGAAAAGACTGCGCAAGAGGAGGCACATAGATTCCCCACAGGGATCTCTTACATCAGATACAGATTTAGATGAAGCAGAAGGGTCCCCATGGTCCTCCTCAGAGGATGTCTCCTTTGCGGACATCCTGGAGATCCTAAAACAGAGGGGAGATTGGCAGCCACTTAACCCTTCTGTGGATGAATCAGTATTGCTGAAGGCATTCGGGGCTCTACCTTCTACCTCCTGGGTGACCCCCTTCCTTTGACAAACTTATGGACTTGATAGCTCGTAGGGCTTGGGAGACACCTGACACAGTGGAACCAGTTCCCCACAGACCGAATAAGTTTATAACAGCCCCCCAGGACAAGAGTTTTCTTACTAAGGGTGTTCCAGTGGATACTATGGTGGTGGCGGCAGCCACTAAGGAGGACATGTCAGAGTCCTCTTCCACTGTCCATCCCCCTAATAAGGATTCTAGGACAATGGACAGATATGGGAAGCGCATTTTCAGTTCTGCGACTTTTTCCATGCGATCGCTGAACTACTTGATGCATTTTACGCGTTTACAGAGGGATCTCCTCAAGGAACTCGGAGATACTCTCCAGGGTCGTACAGATGCTGCTGTTACCAAGAAAGTGACAGCACAACTTAATACCCTTAACTCTGTAGTCAACTCCTCCATGAGGCTCATTTCATATGCGGCCGAAGGTGCGAGTAGAGCGGCAGCTTCAGCGATTGTACTTAGGAGACAATCCTGGCTGCGGCTGTGCTCCTTTGCAGAATCCTTCAAGTCTTCCTTTACTAACGTCCCGTTTGATGGTGCCTCTCTTTTTGGCCCCAAAGTAAAGGAGACCCTCACTAGGTGTGAGCAAGAAGGGAAGACCCTATCTGCTGTAGGAGTCCGTTTTTCCGCCCCTTCCAGACTATACCCCAAAGGGCAAAGAGGCAGAAAGATGTGGTTCCATAAGACACAGGGTTCCTTTCAGTCCACACAGAGTGATAATGCCCCTTCCAGAGGCAGAGGAGGGGGAAGGAATGGAAGACGCCGACCAAGCAGCAGAGGGGGTCCGCAAAACCAGGGCGACAGAGATACTTTCTCTGGCAAGCCCTTCCAGCACTCCTGAGAGGAGGCCCGACTGTCCTGCTCTGGAGGCAGTCGGGGGACGCTTAACTTTGTACCCGCTGGCCTGGCGAAATTTAACTTCAGATTCGTGGGTACAAGCTATAATTACCAGAGGTTATGACATAAAATTCATAAATGTTCCCCCTACCACCAAAAGATTCCCAGACGTTCCACCCAATCTGCGGAATCAGGCAGCCTTAGAGATCCAGAAGCTGCTCAGAAAAAGAGCCATCCAAGCAGTCCCAGCAGACCAAATAGGATCCGGAACTTACTCAAGGTTCTTTTTAGTTCCAAAGAAGACAAGGGACTGGAGACCAATTCTGGATCTCAACAAACTAAACACCTTCGTAGTGAAGGAGAAGTTTCGGATGGTCACGCTACAGTCTATCCTTCCTTTTCTGCAGGAAGGAGACTGGATGTGCTCTATAGATCTCAAGGACGTGTACTACCATATAAAAATGGCCAGATTGTCCAGGAGATTCCTGCGCTTCCGGCTAGGAGCCAGTCATTTTCAGTTTTGAGCTCTGCCGTTTGGCCTCACCTCAGCCCCCAGGGTGTTCACCAAGTGTATGGCAGTAGTAGTGTCTCACTTGAGACAACAAGGATTCCGGGTGTTTCCGTATCTAGACGACTGGCTCCTCTCCGCCACCACCGAGTATCATCTGCTCCAAGCAAGAGATTACACAATCAGTCTTTGTTCCCGTCTTGGCGTTACAATCAATTTAAAAAAATCTACCTTATCGCCATCACAGCATATCTCATTTATAGGGGCAGAACTGGACACTACTTTGGTCAGGGTCTGGCTTCCACCAGAAAGGGTTTCAAAACTAAGGGAGCAAATTGCAGTACTCCTTCAAAAGACAAAAGCAACAGCAGAACAGGTTTTGAGAGTCCTGGGATTGATGTCAGCTGCACTGGTTGCAGTCCCTCTAGGAAGAATGCACATGAGGATCCTTCAATGGCTACTGTTCACCCAGTGGTCCTATCAGCACCTGCCGTTGTCACACGAAATTCTGATCACATCCTGCTGCAAGCAGGATCTGCAATGGTGGATGCTATCTCAAGACTTGACACAAGGTCGACCTTTTACCCTACCAACCCCGATAGCGACAATAACCACGGATGCTTCCCTGATCGGGTGGGGGGGTTTGTTCCAGGGAAAGACGGTCCAAGGTCAATGGTCCAGAACAGAATGCAAACTGCACATCAATGTCCTAGAGCTAAGAGTGGTGTTTCTAGCGTTGCAACACTTTCACAGCGTCTTACCTCAAGGAACGGTGGCAGTCCAGACAGACAACATGTCAGTGGTCTGGTACATCAACAAACAGGGAGGAACAAGATCTTATCCACTATGCAGAAAGGCCCTCAGGATCTGGCAATGGGCTGTCTCCACCGGACGCTTTCTGATAGCAATGCACATTCCCGGGATGTCCAACGTAATTGCGGACAGGTTGAGCAGAGCCATCCTGTTACCTCACGAGTGGTCTCTGAAATCTCAAGTGGCGGAAGCGATATTCTGCAAGTGGGGCCAACCTTGCTGCGACCTTTTTGCATCGCTGATGAATGCCAAATGCAGAAGATACTTTGCCCTTCTCCCTCCACCAGGGAGCGTCCCCAGAGATTCACTGGTTCACGATTGGCCCCTGGGTCTCCTTTATGCTTTTCCACCCATTCTGTTAATCCCCAGGTTTCTACAGAAAGCCAAACATCTGGAAAGGACCATAATTCTAATAGCCCCATTCTGGCCTCGACAGATCTGGTTCCCCTTTCTTCAGGCCCATCAAATCGAGGAGCCATGGATTCTAGACCCAGTTCCAGACCTTTTGACCCATGCGTCAGGAGCCCCTCATCCATCCCTGCAGGCCCTAAAATTGACAGCTTGGCTGCTCCTCTTCCCATCCTAGCCAGGTCAAGCATTTTGTCCCCTGCGGTTAAACGCATAATTGTTTCCTCTCTTAAACCATCCACTACAAAGACTTACCGGAGTAAGTGGAAACGTTTTTCTTATTGGGCATTACAACAAGGATTAGATCCAACAGAAGCACCGGTGTGCAAAATTTTGGAGTTTCTGTCTAAGATCTTTGAAGAAGGAGCATCATCGTCCACAGTTAGAGTCCAACTGGCGGCCATATCAAACTTTCATGTGGGTGAAAGAAATTCTTCCATCATGTCCCACAGACTTTGCAAGGCATTTTTGAAAGGCACTTTTCACCTCTGTCCTTCCATTCGTAACCCAGTTGCTCCTTGGAATCTTAACCTAATTTTATCCCAGTTGATGTTACCCCCTTTTGAACCAGCCTCCACAGCCTCTCTTAAGTTCATGTCATGGAAAACCTTATTCTTGGTGGCTATAACCTCTGCTCGTAGAATTTCGGAATTACACACGCTATCTGTATGACCTCCCTACTTGATTTTCCACTCGGATAGAGTGACATTACGCACCAATCTGTCTTTTCTCCCAAAAGTTTGTTCACTTTCAAATATTAACCAATCCATCGAACTTCCCACCTTTTTCAAAAATCACACTAACAAGTTGGAATATATGCTGCTTAAGTTAGACGTCCACAGACAACTCAGGTTTTATTTGCAAAGGACAAAAGATGACAGAAAATCAGACCAGCTATTTATATCCTTTGCTGACCAAAAAAAAGGTATGGCAGTTATGAAAGTTACCTTGTCTAAACGGCTCACGTATTGTATTAAATTTATCTATTCACAGACGAAACAGCAATTACCTTTTCAACTCAAGGCTCATTCTACCAGGGCGATGGCCACATCTCTAGCCCATGCAGCCCGTTTGCCGTTGGATACTATTTGTGCGGCAGCAACCTGGGCGAAGCCTCATACCTTCATTCTCCATTATAAGTTGGACAAGAACTCCAAAGATATGGCCTCCTTTGGTTCCACGGTCCTCAGGAACGTTCTCCCATGAGCCACCCAGGGTAAAGGAGCTAGGGACACTACCCATGCATAGGAACAAACGGCGAGATTGAACAATTTCACATAAAGAAGTTATGTTCTTACCATAACGTTCCATGTGAATTGTTCATCTCACCTTTGTTCTTACTACCCACCCTCCATCCCCCGGCCTATGTTTTTTTTTTTGGAGAATGGGATGATTTGGATTCCAGTTCAGCTTGTCTTCAACACCTTCTGTTCAGTCTCTGGCTTCTTCTGTTGTCAGGGTACACTTCTCAGTACCTAGGTATTTTTTGGGCATTGCTGCCCCTTATCTTTAAATTACTGCTAGCGCCTAGGGCGCATTGTTATCTTCTGGTGTTAGCAAACTAGATCTGAGGATTAGCACTAGGGGATTGTGGGATAGGACTGTGCCTCGAGCTTTCTCAAGATGCAGAGCTGTAGAAGTGGCCGTCTCGGAGCCGAGGATCGGCTCCAAACCCATGTGTAAGAACAAAGGCGAGATGAACAATTCACATGGAACGTTATGGTAAGATCATAACTTCTTTTTACACACACATATATTTTGTATGATAATATACAGTTTTTTAGTGTAATATGAAAGTTTATTTATTTAAAGTTCATAGTATTTTCAAGTTAATTGATCAGTTTACATGTTAGTGGTACTTTAATAATGAATGACTGTGGGGGTGTGGTCTTATATATAAATGTTTAATATGTTTTAATTCACTTTGTCTGATGAAGTTTGGGCAGTGTACCTTACGAAAGTGCTAACATTGTGATTTTTACTGAGTGTTTTTGCAGTAAACAACGTGGTCCTTATTTTTAGCTGTGTGGTGTCGTTTTTTCTGCTACTACAGTGAACCATTATTCTCGACAGTCCCTAATTTTGCAGAACATCTCTGATTTCAACTCATAGTTTTTCCTGTCCCTGAATTTCGGGTAAGTCACTAAGAATTACAGTCAGTCCGTAATGCTAGACATTAGTTTCATACTATTTATTTTTCAGAAAACACGTCATCAAGTGAATTAGAGTAATATTTAAAAAGTATCTCTAATTTTGGATCTTTGCACCCAGAATTATTTTTGGCTATGTGCAGAATTCTTGAGTATGGAAGTTGAGAGGTATGCAGGAACCATATCCTTCCCCTGTTCCTGATTTTGCAGAACATCTCTGATTTTTTTGCTCCATATTTTCCCTGTTTCTAAATTTCTGTTAAGTTCACCGAGAATTATAGACGTCAGTAGTGCCAGACATTAGAGTTTAATACTTTTTATTGCTCAGAAAATTCATGTTGATGTAAAAACTATTGCTTTATTAAGTTTGAAGTGAATAAGAGTAATAGTTTAAAACTGTCCCTGATTTCGTCTCCCCGTTATTTTTGTCTGGAATTCTTGAACAAAGAAGTTGAGAGGTATGTTCTTCCACATCGATATTAGTAAAAATAAAATCAAGAAAAAAACATGTATATTTTGTTGTGGGCAGCCCAAAACTTTGTATTTATTTACTGGGGCAGTCATTGGGACATAGCATTTCACAGATGGGGCATATTCCCTAGTGTGCCCCAATGTCCTCCACCTATTCTCCTTAACCCCAAATTTTCAAATTGCCACACATGCACACATTTAGAAAAAGGTAGGAGTGAATGCAGGTGATTCACTAGTTAAGATTTATCTTAACTAGCTCAAGGGTTGTAGGTTTAATACCCGCAGGTTATTGTCCTTGGAGAGGTTATGTTTTTTTTATTTTGTGCATGTGGATTTTTTGTAGGTAGTGTCTTCAACATCTCAGATAAGTGCTGTTTGCATTGGTTTTGCTAAACTATGCACAGATATTCCACATTATTACCCAGGTTGCGGCAGAAAAGGGTTACACTGGAACAAGCTGCTTACTTAATTTTTGGAAATTTAAACTAGAATATAAAATATTCTTTTGCAATGTACACCACTCACTGTACCGCTAAACATTCACTCACAATGTTTGTGTGCCTCTACAATCCTTAAAGTATTATTCTTGTTTACATATTACCTCTTACAATCCATACTGAATAATGAGGACAAAGAAGCAGTGATTATTTTAGAAAATACTTAATAGTATCCAGATTGATGCAGTCATTACCGTTCACGTGCAGACAAGCAAAACGCATCTGAAGATAACCATTTAGACCAAGACAGATTGCATTATTATGCCCTCTTTCAGCCCAAAGTGAATCAGCAACTAATGAAGACTTGCTCACCCCCAGCTCATATACTGTATACCCCTCTTGACTCTGGCCACTGCATCAGCCAAACAATACATTCAGATCCTGCAGACCTATGTGGATAATTTTATCTTTCTCAGCACGGTTTGAACATTCACACCATTTTGTTCACAAAGTTGGATGATTACTCATCTCTCTTATTATATAATTTCTTCTGCTCTCTCAGCATTTTCAGACTGCTTAATTACTGCATCTCTCATACACTGACTCTGTTAACCATGTTGTGTCTTTCTTGCTCTGCACTCCTCTGTGCTACCACAGATTCCCAGTCCACACAACAGTACAGACTTGTGAGAAGTACCACAATCTTATTAATGGTTGCATAGTTTCCTGAAATTTAATTTCTTTTTTCAGCAGAAATGAAACTGTCTTCCTTCTCTCAGCAGGTGAGATGTCTTGCAAAAAAGGCATTTAGTGCTACAAAATGTACCCTTTTACCCTTTCCATTTGTAGTAAGGAAGACCATGTGGTGTATATGCTGTATGGAAGCACTCCGTCCTACTGAGAGAATACTCAGTAAGAGTCAAGTTCAACAATTACCACTCACTAACAGTCCTACTCATCAAACTTTAGAAGGAAGCAATCATATATGCACACTTCAGATGGCTTAACTTTCACAATGATTGTGAGATATTGGAATGGGTTCATAGTAGCAGGTGGTATGAAGGATGTCATCCCATGTGGTTTTATAACAATGATTTGTTATGATGTTCATGACTGCTATTAGTTGATGAGTTGGTTTCCTCATTGTAGAGCAGAAGCCATCACTCAGGTGTTAGGGGCTGGGGTTTAGTTGATAACTGCTAATGTCCCTGCACATACACAAAACATCCAAATGGGCTGGTATGCAATGGTCACTGTGGCATAGATGCACACCTGCATGTGTATGTAATGCTAGTTGCATCTCTATCTTCTCAGGTGTCTCTCACTGTATTACTTATCTCCCTGCATCTCACCCTTCAAGAACACCTAAATGGCACTGCTGAAGTGCTCTATAACCTTACAGACTCCCCTCTGGATTAATAACATGTATGTACAACTACCATAGTGCATAGTCTAACTGTTACTGCCAATACCAATAAAGTACTAAGTATAGTTCCCCACCACGCGGTCGCCAGCAGCCTACCATAGTCTACATCCCCCTCTTCTATCCCCGACCCCCTATTTCTATTTCTGGAACTCATATTTCACTTTGGCCACTAGATGGCACTGTTCCTCTACTCCCTCGTTCAGCTCTGTATTTACAGTAACCCTACCCTGTGTTAGTTCTACTCCCAGTAAATCCTCTGTTTAGCCCTCCTGTTTTATACTTGGTCCAGCTTTTACTGGGTCAAGTTTTTAGTTCTACTCTCAGTAAATCATGTTTAGCCCTCCTGTTTTATACTTGGCCCAGCTTTTATCCCTGACTCCCCTTACCTACAAGTTTGCTCTCTAGCTCCATGTCTTCCCCCCACCTCACTGATTGTTTCTGGTAAGTCTCTTCCTCACCTCGGCTCTACATGCTCTGTTCACCCTCTGGGCTCACTCCGCTCCCCTACCCTGCCCCCAAATCTCACCCGCCCCCACTACCTCTAATCTTATAGCCATCACACCACTCCCACGTCTACACAAGCCAATCATATACCCCTTGCTTACATCATACAAACTCACCCCTCCCCTTCCTTCTTCTCTCAGCAAACCCACGTCCCCATAACAATTACTAACATTGTAACCATCCCTTTCAACTTTCCACCCTACTGTATATCCATCCACAGCTTGAAACTCTGATAAACAACAATGCCTATAAAGCCTGTCTCCTTTACAGGCCTAATATTACTTCTCCTCACCCTATCTTGCCTTGCCCTTCTCACAAGTCCTCCAAATACTGACTACTCTTCTCCTTTTCATACAGCCCACCCATTCCCCATCAATGACAAACACTCCACTACCCTCATATCCCCCTTCCTTTACTTCTTCAACAACTTCCTCCTTTTTCCTTACAAATATATATCCATGCACAGCTACTCTTCTCCAATCTCAAGCAAACCTACAGTAACTCACTACCTGACTCTCAAACTAGACTCAAAGCACTCCAAATACCTCTTCTCCCACATCTGTCACCTCATTACCACCCTTCTCTCAGGTGACATCTACCCCAACCCCGGCCTCTCTTCTCCTCACAATTTAAAGGATCCCTACACACCTCCCCCTCAGCCAGAAAATCCCTTACTTTTGCTACAATAAATACTCAAAGTTTATGTAACAAAATCCCTAACTTCCATGCTTGACTTCACCACAATCAACCAGACATCCTGTCTATCTCGGAAACCTGGCTAAAACCCCATATCAAAGACTTGGAAATTATCCCTCTCAACTATAATATCATTAGAAAAGACAGGACCCATAAGAAAGGTGGTGGGGTAGCACTTCTCTACTCCTCCTCCCTTTCAGTTACCCCCTATACTGAACCCATTCCCCAATTCGCTAATGCTGAACTAACCCTGACCCTACTTTAGATAAACAAACACAAACATATATGCAAAGCCACTCTCTACATACTTCCTGGAGACAACATCCCTATTCTTGTGGATATCATCTCCTGGTTCTCCTCTAACATTTGCAATGAAACCATAATCTTTGGTGATGCTAATATTAACTGGACCTCCATTCATACCCTAGTCTCTTAGTGATCACCTCCCATGTTTTGCTCATCACCTCCCTTCCTCCTTACATCTATCCCATACTTACATATCTACATGCTCCGTTAAGAACTTCAGCCCTGAAAAATTCTCTAACTCTCTAAAACACACAAACTGGACCCCTCTAAAAACCCTCTCCTTAGAAAATGCTGTTACCTACTTCAATACAGCATTTTTAAACCTATTAAATACTTTTACCCCCTCCAAAATCAAAAGAAAAAAAAAGTAATACTGCCCCTTGGTTAACCAAAGAAACCATATCCTTGATAAGTCTATGAGACAAAGCCTGGAAATACTACCAGAAACACAAAACTCCCTCCTCCCTCAATGAATTTAAAGCACTTCATAACAAAATCAAAAGATTTATCACATCCTATCACAAAACCTATTTTGCCATACTCCAAAATAACCACAAAACAAACCCCAAAAAATTCTGGAATGGTATCACCAACATCCTCAACCTTGGCAAGAAAGACAATCTGTCCCCTGACCCAAGTGCCTCTGACTTGGCTTTTACCACCCAATTTAATTCCTTCTTTATAGATACCATAGCCACACTAACAACATCCTTCACTAACAATGCTTCATCTTCATTGTCTCCTATTCCTTCCTCCACTTACATAACCAGGTCCCACCCACCCCACTTCACTATCAAACCCATCTCTGCACCCATCATAAAAAAGACTCCTTATGAACTTAAAACCTCGCTCCAATGCCCCTGTTGACCTTCCTTCCTACTTTATAAAAGTAGCTGCCGAAGCCATTGCTCCCCCAATCTCCATTCTAATAAACCGATCAATCCAAGAAAGTTGTGTTCCCCAACTCTGGAAAAAGGCCTTTATCACACCATTCACAAAGGGGGCAACAATAACAATATTCACAATTTTCTTCCAATTGCCATCTTATCCCCCATCTCAAAAATACTAAAAAATATATCCACCTACAACTTTTATCCTACCTCATAGATAACCACCTGGTTACACCCACACAGCATGGGTTCAGACCTGGCAAGAGTACTAAGACCGCTCTCCTCTCCTTCCTTGAAGCCATCAATAAAGCCCACGATTCTGGCTGTCTAGTCTTTACCCTCCTTCTGGACTTATCCAATGCCTTCAATACTATCTCTCATAACCTTCTTCTATCCAAACTCTCTAATCTTAATCTATCCATCTCTTCTATCAACTGATTCACTAGTTACCTCTACGACAGACAACAAGCTGTCAAATGGAAAAAAGCCACCTCCTCCTTTCTTAACACCCCCACAGGGGTACCCCAGGATTCCATATTAGGCCCCTTACTGTTCAACATTTTCATAAATGACTTCCATCTGTCTATCCCAAAGG
The DNA here is from genome assembly GCF_019279795.1 of Protopterus annectens. NCBI lineage: Eukaryota > Metazoa > Chordata > Ceratodontiformes > Protopteridae > Protopterus > Protopterus annectens. Next base: position 980,152,870 of record NC_056733.1, on the reverse strand, counting down.
CTATCCTTATCCAATATGCAGATGATGCTACAATCATCTGTTGTGCCAGCTCCATCTCCTCCCTCCTAACATTAACCTAAGAGGCCTTCTCTTCCACTGAGCGGTGGATGTTAAACACTCAATGCATCAAAATCTAAACTTATGATATTTACTCCCTCCAAGAATACCATTATTGACAAGAACTATTTTACTATTACTAGCCAAAACAATACCTCTCTAGAGATAGTATCCCACACCAAACTCTTAGGTGTCCTCATCGATGAACACTAAGTTTGATATCTCGAGATAGTATCCCATACCAAACTCTTAGGTGTCCTCATTGATGAACACTTTAAGTTTGATATCTCGAGATAGTATCCCATACCAAACTCTTAGGTGTCCTCATCGATGAACACTAAGTTTGATATCTCGAGACAGTATCCCATACCCAACTCTTAGCTGTCCTCATCAATGAACACTTTAAGTTTGATATCTCAAGATAGTATCCCACACCAAACTCTAAGGTGTTTTTATCGATGAACACTTTAAGTTTGATATCTCAAGATAGTATCCCATACCAAACTCTTAGGTGTCCTCATCGATGAACACTTTAAGTTTGATATCTCAAGATAGTATCCCACACCAAACTCTAAGGTGTTTTTATCGATGAACACTTTAAGTTTGATATCTCAAGATAGTATCCCATACCAAACTCTTAGGTGTCCTCATCGATGAACACTTTAAGTTTGATATCTCAAGATAGTATCCCACATCAAACTCTAAGGTGTTTTTATCGATGAACACTTTAAGTTTGATATCTTGAGATAGTATCCCATACCAAACTCTTAGGTGTCCTCATCGATGAACACTTTAAGTTTGGTATCTTGAGATATTATCCTGTACCAAACTTTTAGGTGTCCTCATCAATGAACACTTTAAGTTTGATATCTCAAGATAGTATCTCATACCAAACTCTTAGGTGTTTTTATCGATGAACACTTTAAGTTTGATATCTTGAGATAGTATCCCGTACCAAACTCTTAGGTGTCCTCATCGATGAACACTTTAAGTTTGATATCTCAAGATAGTATCCCATACCAAACTCTAAGGTGTTTTTATCGATGAACACTTTAAGTTTGATATCTCGAGATAGTATCCCATACCAAACTCTTAGGTGTCCTCATCAATGAACACTTTAAGTTTGATATCTCAAGATAGTATCCCACACCAAACTCTTAGGTGTCCTCATCAATGGACACTAAGTTTGATATCCACCTACAAATGAATATTAAGAAAACTCACCAGAAACTCTGTATGCTTTACCACACAAATGCTTCCTCACTTCCTCTACTAAGTTTGTTCTACATACCTCATTCCTTCCCTCCTATATGGTGCCCCCACTTCTCATTAACCTACAATCTTCCCTAAAAGCTAAACTCTCTTCCTGTTACAATAAAATATCCAGGTTTGCCACTGGTTACAAATCCTTCGCCCACCACTGCAATGCCCTCCACAAACTCAATTGGCTAGAGCTCCCCGACCATCTTACTTATATCCCACTCTCTCATGCCCACAAGATTATCTTCTGTCCATCTCTCTGCCCCTCTCTAATGTCTTCACTCAAAATGCATCTACCTGATAGACTTCTGTGATTCAACAGCCAGAATCGGATTGAATTACACAAGCCTGTTTGTCCTCCAGGTAAACAACTGTTATTCTTTTCTCTAGCACGGCTCTGGAATGCCCTATCACCTCTCATTTGCATCACCCATAACCACTCCACCTTTAAGGCCTTGCTTCATTCCCATCTCGTATCCCTCTGGGAATGTCCCTGCTCCCTCCCTACATAACTACCCTCAGCATTATACCCTGACCACCACTCTTCATCCTGCTCCTTCCTCTGACCAGCCTAGCTCTACCCATCCCCTCCCTTCCTCTCATCACCTTTTACCCCTCATATATCACTTCTTCTTACCATTGTCTCTCTTCTTACTGCACACTTAATCTCTTCCTACCCCCTCCTCTCTACCCCTGCTATAACTCTCATTTGACACCTATGCAAGGCTCCTTTCACTTCTCCTTTTATATTCTCCACTGTACAAACTAAGATATTTTGAAAATACTTTCTGACAGGTTTTGTAAATATTTAGTGAAATGTTGTTTTCATCTGTAAATTCTGTACTGTATTACAGATTTTTAATGATTTGACTAAATTTGTATAATGTCTTATGGAGCTTTTCTCCCCAGGACTCCATTGAAAACGGGCTCTACCTGGCCCAATGCACTATCCCGGTAAACAAACTGTAAAATAACAATAAATAAAATAAAAATAATCATATGATCCATCCTCACCTTGTAGACACTACCTCTGTGTATATGTAATTACATGGTCCTACCTTCCCTTGTAGACAGTACCTTCATATGTATATAATGACAGGGTCCTACTTTACCTTGTAAACAGTACCTCTGGTGTATGCAATTATATTGTCCTACCTCACCTTGCAAACAGCACCTCATTTTGTATGCAATTACATGGTTCAACCTCACCTTGTAGGTGACTACCTCCATGTGTATGTAATTACATGACCTTTCTTTGCATTTTAGTCACTACCTCTGTGTGTGTATTTAATTATATGGTTCTATCTCACCTTGTAAGCAGTACCTCAGTGAGTATATAACTATATCATCCTACCTTCCCTTGTAGACAGTACCTCTGTGTGTATGTAATCACATGGTCCTACCTTACCTTGCAAACAGTACCTCATTAAGTACATAATTACATGGTCCTACCTCACCTTGTAGACAGTACCTCAGCGTGTATGTAAATACATGGTCTTACCTCACCTTGTAGACAGTATGTCTTGTGATCTCTGGTCTCTACTGAGAATTCTACTTCAGACAGTGTGCCAGGCGCACACCTCTCCCCCAAAGTGAGGTGATCTGGCTTAGCAGTGCCGTTCCTGTCTTTTCCCACACTAGCTTCTTAGTTGCTCTTGAGTTTCGGCTTACCTGATTCATAGGACGTTATCCCTGTATACCAAACTAGCTAAGATTGTGCCAAGTATGATACATTTCAAGACAAATCAATGGCCGGATCTTGATGACATGGCTATTGTCAAGACTATATTCAAAGAAAAGAAACAACTCCTGCTATACATATTGTAAATAAGCATCTCATAAATTTTGGTTACACATGGCTCTCAATTTTGTTTTTACTGGTGGTTATATTGTTGCATTTTGTGACATTATTATGAAGCCGCAGTGGTGCAGCGGTAGCAATGTTGCCTCACAGCAAGAGGTTCTCCCATTCGATTCTCGGCTAGAGCGCTTTCTGTGTGGAGTCTGCATGTTCTCCCCGCGGTTGAGGGGCGTTCGAAAGACATGTGTAGAATGGGCGTGCCTTCGCTGAAGGTTGGGCGTCGAGCTGGCACCCGTAAAAAATCTACTGACAATCATTAGCGGACCGGAGTTCCACTGTGGCGACCCCTAACTGGGAAAAGCCAAAAGAAGAAGAACATTATTTTTATTTTTCTCTTTATGATTGCTGTATGGGATTGATTGTTAATTACATGGTATATTTGAATTCTAGGTCCAGATCATCAGTCCACTTACCCAATCCCCAAATATTAAAGAATAGGCCTTTAAGCACACTGTTTTTTATTTATTTATCTGACATTTGTTGACAGGAAAAAGTCCGACTGGGCACAAACCTATTTTCAGCGGAGGCCCGGGGAGAAAAGCTCCAAATATATAACGCAATTAGTTAAGTACACAGAGAATCAAATTACAATTAAGATTTGATTTTTTTTTTTACAAATTGATTGCACTATAAATAAAAGATTCCAAGGTTTTACCCAATACAACTGCTGTTTGAGCTCTCTGAGTTGAATTCAGAAACTATTTACTCAATGCAGAGGGTGCTGTGCCAAAACTGCCAGTGGTCAGCAATGGTCTGTAATGGTTTGCAATCCAGTAAAACATGATGGGAAAAGTCTGGGTCGAGAATGCAGTAAGCAGATTACGTAAAGTGACATGCAAGTGTGGCATCAAAAGCAGTTTGGAATGATCCAGAAACACTAAAGCTGACCACAATGCTGATACAAGGTAGAGGTAAAACTGGTGAAACATACCAGACAATACTTACATAGCTGCCTTACATATGTGACAGATGTAGGTCTGGGCTACAACTACCCTACAGAGGAATATAACAAAAAAAAAGGATGTTGGAGGGCAAAACATTCTGTAAGAACACCATTTAATGCCTGTGGTCACACAGGTCAGCCAGTGCTGAAACTTATCAATAATTCATTGGGATGCCACCAGATGATAACGAAAACACACCTACATATGCTCTGTACTTCAGTGAGATGAAAAATAGTGACAAAACCGGTGTACCCACAGAAGTCAGCAGCGTAGTGATGTAAGATAATCCGCAAGGACTACGATAAATGCTGCCTTCTATCTACAAACAGCGCAGTAAGTGCAAAAGGGGGCATATCCTCTAGCAGCGCGGTAGGGACGCTGATGACACCACTGCGTCTGCGAGAATTTGAAGAGCAGCCCCTGCTGTGTCAGCCACTTCATAGTTCAGAAACGAAAGTTAGTAACAGTTTTCTTGTCTCGCTGTAGGGACAACAAAAGGAGTTGGGGTAGCAATCATCTGTTCTGATCTACTTAACTTTCCTCCCTACAAACACCACTACCTAGCTTTCTCCCTGCCGAACTTCTTATACTAAATTGTGATCTGAACTCCCACAAAAAGTTTGCCATTGCTTTAATTTACATCCCACAGGGCAATAACATTCCTGTCCTCGAAAATATACTTTCATGGCTTACTGACAACATTTCCTATGAAACTATCATTCTAGGAGATGTTAACACTGACTGGACTAAACTCATGTCTGATTCCCCTAATATGTGTATCAATATTCACAGTTTCAAACAACTCATCTCTTCCCCCACTCGTATTAACAAAAACAGTGGCACCAGCTCAATCCTTGACTGGATACTCACTACTGACCCTAATCTCTACCACAACCCCTGCACCTTGCCTGACTCCCTTACTGATCAGCAGCCCATTCACATCCAAAGACACTCTACAACATCATGTAAATCTCACATATACAGAGACTGCCTTAAACTTTCATCATTCAACATCGATTTAACTCTAAACTAGCTTCCATCAACTGGTCCTTCCTTCGCTATCCTTCCCTCAATGAAGCTGCAGACAAATTCAACCAGATATTCCTCAGCATCCTAGACTCGCTTGCTCTCCAAAGAAAAATTAGGATAAAAACCTCATATATACTTTGGTTATCAAAAGAAACCCACTCCCTCATGCACAAAAGGGACAGTATCTGTAAAGCCAGGCAGAAAACCAAATCCCCTACCCAACTACAAAGCTACAAGGAGATCAGAAACCTAACGAAAAACACATTTATAAAGATAAGAAAGACTTTTACACTATAGCACAATACAGGCACCAGCCCAACCCCCAAAAATGTTGGTCCACCATTAACAATATCCTTCACCCTGGCAACCCCTCTATCACAAACCCCTTCCCCAATAAAACTCCACTAGAAGCTGCCACCCTGCTGAGCAACTACTTCATTGACACCATCCAAAAGCTATCTCTTTCAGACCATAACTCCAGTCCCCCCAACTCTTCCCTCCCATCTTCCTATATCAACAAAACCCCTTTCTCTCTTAAACCCATTCCCACCTCCTATATCAAATCTCTTCTTCAGAAACCGAAACCTTGCTCCTCATCTGCTGATAAGCTACCTCCCCTCTTTCTTAAGCTTGCTGCTGATTCCACAGCCTTTCCTATCTCTATACCAATAAATAGATCTATCCAGGAAAGCACAGTTTCTAACATCTGGAAAGCCTTCTATACTATCCCACTGCACAAAGGAAGTAAGTCCACAGACCCCTCTAACTTCTGACCTATAGCCATCCTATCACCTCTTTCAAAAAATTCTAGAAAAATGTATCCACTCTCAACTACTTAAACACCTCATACAGGAGAACCTTCTCACCCCTACTCAACATAGTTTCTGGCCTAACCACAGCACTTCTACAGCCCCTTTTATCATTTATTCATACAGTTGCTGAGGCCAGAGACAATAACCAACTTGTATCCTGTCACTTCTTAGACCTATCCAAAGCATTCAATAGAGTATCTCACTCTAAACTGCTAACAAGACTAACTGAGCTTAGCCTCTCTCCCTCCACCATGCAGTGGTTCTCCAGCTACCTTTCTCATAGACTACAATCTGTCGATTGGCTCTCTGCTTGCTCCACCTTCTTGCCAATAAACACAGGGGTTCCCCAGGGTTCTATCCTAGGTCCCCTTCTATTCAGCATCTTTACCAATAATCTCCACTCTGCCTGCAAACATTATACTCTTGTCCAATATGCAGATGACTCCACCCTCATCACCTCCTCTAATAACGTAGCTCATCTCCTTTCCCTCACCCAAAACACATTTAACTCCATTGAAAAATGTCTCAATAAAACCAGCTTATCCTAAATCCTAAGAAAACTAAACTCTTACTCTTCCTTCCTAAATCACCATCTGGCCACAAATCTTACTTTTCCATGTCCTCCTTGATAACACCATCATCAAAGCTGACCCTCACACAAAGCTTCTTGGCATGATAGTAGATGAATAGCTTAAATTTGACCAGCATATTCACCTGTGTATCAAAAACACACACCAAAAATTAGGAGTACAGTATTGAAACAAAAAATTAATTAACCTTGAAGCTAAACTATCCTTAGCTAGGGGATTCCTACTACCTGGCCTCCTTTATGCTGCTCCCATCCTCACAACCCTGCAATCCAGATTAATGTCACAACTTGAACAGACCTATAATAAAATCACTAGATATGCAATAAATCAGCCTCACAGAGCCCACCACTGCATTGCACTAACAGAATTGCAATGGCCTGAACTCCCTCACCAACTTCTTACACCTCATCTTCATATCACCCACTTCATCCTTTACAAGCCTACTGCCCCCTCCCTCTCTACTCTAGTCTCCTTCTGCACACCCCCTCCAGATCACTCAGAAGCTCTGAGCAACAGCTCCTAGACATAAATGTACCAAATAGAAATATAGGTAAACTTCTCTATAACTACAATGTGTCTTCAGCTTGGAATAAACTTCCTTACTCCATTAGAAACACCTCAAACACTTCTCTGTTCAAAAAGCAACTTAAACTGTTCCTCTTAAGCTCCAGGATCTGTCCATGCCAGGAGCCTACCTAACCAATTCCCGTCCTTTACGACCTCACCTCATTGTTTTCATCTCATCCTTGTACCTCGACTATCAACTTCACAGCGTCTCTTTCTCTTTTTATAGTCCCTTCATGTAGTTGTCTTCTTATTCAGGTTATCTCACATCTCGGTATCCACTGCAGATACTTCCAAAACTGTGTAATGGGTGTAGGTTTGCATCTGAATTCTTTCACTGTGTCATATTCTTTATTTTACTGAGATATTTATGTTGTTGTCGTAATCAGTTTTGTCTCTTACTTTAAAAATTGTTGCTCGTGTATATATTCCTCGTTGTGCTATTGCTCACTAATTACTTTGTATATATTCTCTTTTTGTGAAGTTTGTGTAAATACATTGGAGCTTTTGTCCTTTGGGTCTCCACTGAAAATGGGCTTGTAGCTCAGTTGGACCAACCCGGTTAACAAATGTCAAGTAAATAAATAAATAACATTGCTATCCAACCCTGCACAATTAATTAATAAGGTCCAATAGTGTCAAATGCCTCTGAATCACTTTATCAGATGATGTATAAAGTGGTCAGAGCAGAGTAACTGCAGCAAACACCACGTGGGTTATGGTGTGGATAGTTATCTGTTGCCTCCAGCTGTCAGGGACATCTGAGAGCCTATGTGGCATATTTAGAATTTAACACCATGTTGTTTGTATTATAGTGCTGTGATAAGGTGCACTTCTAGTGAATTTTGCAGAACGTAAGTAGAATAAAATGCTTGTGAGATGAGATGGTACTGCAGAGACACAAAAGTGCCACTTGGCAAGAGCAGATGTTGCTAATCTTAGTTTATTTTATGAAGTATGAGAAAGTGTTCTTTCATGTGCTGAGTGGTTTATTCAAATAAAGAGATGTTTTGAGGATGTGGAGAAGAACAGGAATGACAGGACAGGTGACTAGATCTCTTACAGATTTGATAACCTGTGGAGGTGGGACCCTGCATGTTATTAGCTGTTGAAAGACCAGGGTAACTTCAGCATTCAGTAATTCCATAGACACCACATGAATATTGTCAACACTGGACACTATACAGTAGTGATTGAACTGTTCATGTATTGTATGTCCCAGCAAAAGCCATTGCAGGCTTGTACTATACATGCAGTTAACATGCCAAAGTACTACCGCTATATCAGGTTATTCGTGTATATTACACTGCATGGCAGGTTATTCGTGTATATTACACTGCATGGCAGGATATTCGTGTATATTACACTGCATGGCAGGTTATTCGTGTATATTACACTGCATGGCAGGTTATTCGTGTATATTACACTGCATGGCAGGTTATTCGTGTATATTACACTGCATGGCAGGTTATTCGTGTATATTACACTGCATGGCAGGGTATTCGTGTATATTACACTGCATGGCAGGTTATTCGTGTATATTACACTGCATGGCAGGTTATTCGTGTATATTACACTGCATGGCAGGATATTCGTGTATATTACACTGCATGGCAGGTTATTCGTGTATATTACACTGCATGGCAGGTTATTCGTGTATATTACACTGCATGGCAGGATATTCGTGTATATTACACTGCATGGCAGGTTATTTGTGTATATTACACTGCATGGCAGGTTATTCGTGTATATTACACTGCATGGCAGGTTATTCGTGTATATTACACTGCATGGCAGGTTATTCGTGTATATTACACTGCATGGACTACGACGCCTGGCATGTAACTGGCATGTTAAGTATGTATGTGTGGTATTTTACTTGTATTATCATATTTGTGAAATCAACATCATAATAGGTTCAAATGATATGCATATGTCACTGTTCAAGATACATTATCAAAAATATTTGCACTACATCACAACAATTACTGTACACTCTTTGGCCCATATCTTATGCTAAGGCTAGAAAGAAAAAAATAGCCAAAGCACCCTAGAGCACACACTAAAATATCCTAGCCTCCAGCACACAGCAGACACATAGCTCACCTAAAAGTCACCAGAAAAGCAGGCGCAGGTCCACATGGTCCACTAGGTCTGCTTCCACATAAATGTTTTGGTCATCTACAAATCTGTGGATAGGCATACAGACTCAAGACTCACCAGACTGAACAAGAACAAGGTGACTGTAAGGTGATTGCCTGGTGCCAGGATCTGTGATGTCACAAAGGCTCTAAGCTGCCCTAAACCAGACAAGTATGGTTAGGACTTGGTGATGGTCCACATGAAGCACCGAAAGATGACACAGAGTTTTCTATACAAGCGTTAGATGGAGGAAAGACACTGGACTTGAGCACTATCTTGCTGTTATCAAGAATGATGCCTACAAACCAAGAGAAGACACTTGTCTGGGTAAGTTGTTGTTGTTGTTGTAGTTTGTCTTATTCTAAGGTGATCAAATAGGAGTTGAACTGAAATGAGATGGTAGATAACACTTTCTGTTTCATCAGGGATAGCCCACAACTGTCATACTGGACCTTCATCATGCTGGTTAAAGCCTTTGTTGTACCCATGGTGCTTTTTTAAACAGAGTCTCCTTACTGGACATTTCTACATTGCAAACTCAAACTCATATTTGGACATTATGGTGGCATTACTCAGTACTAGGACTCAAAACAGAAAGATGCTCAGACTTGAGACCCTCATGCAACTCTAACACATTAATAGTTCTGTAGTTACTGAGATGTGGTTTAAATGAAAAGATAGCACTCCCTCTCTACCAGGGTTTAGCAACTACCCAAGACCCCATGTTAGACATCCTGGAGATCCAACTCACACTTAACAAATCCAGCTATTACTTCATTGATAGTTACAGATCCCCGAAGATCAAGAAACTGCTACAACACCAGTGAAGAGTAAAATATCTAACCAAATATTGTCTTGCTAGGGATCTTCAATTTTACCCAAGCACACTTACACCTTTAAATATAATTTCTTAGACTTTAATAATACCCTTTTGTGCAAATGCCCAGTAGAGGCTCTAATATCCTTCACCTGGTCCTTAACAATCTGCCATCGACCTGTACCCCCTCTGCATCTCCTCAACCATTTTTGAATCCAAAGACAAAGCAGCCACTTTCTCATTTAGGTCCTAATACTGCCACCCAACCACCAAATGAGAATATCTTTAGCAAATTTCTAGGGCAAAGCTATTTCAGCTTGTTAAAGACCTATGCAAAAATCCTCAACAACCCCCTGCAAATGGAACTAAGTGAGGGGGCTGCTGCATTCACCTTCAGATTTTACCGGCACCTAAACAGCTGCATAGAAAATCCAGCATTTGCCCAACCTGAATATAGTGGTAAATTAAGGGATAAACCTCTTTGGTAGAACTTCTGTATTTTGCTAAACTTTATAACAAAAGAAGTACAAATAATGAAAGCTGTGAGAAATCGCTGTTCCCTACCTTAAGGCCGTACCAAAACATGTCCGCAAGGAACGTAGGAGCACTATTAGACAAAGCAAGGAACTTAGCAGCACTATTAGACAATGTTAAGCAGAATCCAAGGTTCAGATCACAACAGATACAAAAGAAAACTATAAATTCATCTTCAGTTATGTCAGGTAATTAGGGAAGAGTGCCAAACAATGCACTGAGCTCAAGCTGCTTCATGATGTAGAGGAATAAAACACCGACTATGTAGAGGGTGACCCACGTTCAAATAGCGGTTTGGGTTCCTGTTGGACCTTGTAGGGGAGGATGAGCATGGTTGGCCACTGCCTGCCCACCTACAGGAAGGGCACAGTCCTGGCTCACTTCATAGATAACACCTGGAGGGAATACTTGGTATCTACCTTATGAAGCTTGGGTATACCAACCCTATAGTACTGTGTGCCATTGCATTGTGAATAAAGAGGAACCCTTAGAGAGTAGCTACAGCAGAACATTCAAAAGAATCTTAAAGGGAAGGTGTAGCTCTGCCAGGGGACGGGGTTTGACTGGCATGCTCCCTACCACCTGACTCTCATTATAAGCAGCTGAGCTCATGAACGATTCCCAGGCAGACACTAGTGGGCCGTATGGCTCTTGCCTGTTTGGGAATCCTCTTCTTCCACAACTGTGGGACTTTGTCATTGAAAATGCTTTGAAACAGATAGTCAGCACTTCCACAAGCGGCTCAAATGTCCTGGACATAGTACTCACCAACATGGGGGAGCACTGCACTCCCGCACCATGTGATGTCCTTCCTGTCCAGATCAGACCTTAAATCAGTTTTGTTCAATGTAATTATAAGGTCAGATACCCCGTCAATCTCCAAAAAGCTTAAAAATGTTTCCAAAACAAATTACTTCCTACTAAGTGATGGTAGAAGAAGTTTCAAAGCCCCCTCAATCACATAATGCATGGACTCCTATGCAGAGGTGTATGATGTCCTGCATAACCACTTCAGCAGTTGTATAGGTTCGGCTGTACCTGTCTGGATTAAAATTAGGCCTTGATGAAAAAACAAGTCACCCTGGTGGACCCCTAGTACTAACATGCAGCCCCCCTGGTGGACCCCTAGTACTAACATGCAGCCCCCCTGGTGGACCCCTAGTACTAACATGCAGTCCCCCTGGTGGACCCCTAGTACTAACATGCAGCCCCCTGGTGGACCCCTAGTACTAACATGCAGCCCCCTGGTGGACCCCTAGTACTAACATGCAGTCCCCCTGGTGGACCCCTAGTACTAACATGCAGCCCCCCTGGTGGACCCCTAGTACTAACATGCAGCCCCCCTGGTGGACCCCTAGTACTAACATGCAGCCCCCCTGGTGGACCCCTAGTACTAACATGCAGCCCCCCTGGTGGACCCCTAGTACTAACATGCAGTCCCCCTGGTGGACCCCTAGTACTAACATGCAGTCCCCCTGGTGGACCCCTAGTACTAACATGCAGCCCCCCTGGTGGACCCCTAGTACTAACATGCAGCCCCCCTGGTGGACCCCTAGTACTAACATGCAGTCCCCCTGGTGGACCCCTAGTACTAACATGCAGCCCCCCCGGTGGACCCCTAGTACTAACATGCAGTCCCCCTGGTGGACCCCTAGTACTAACATGCAGCCCCCCTGGTGGACCCCTAGTACTAACATGCAGTCCCCCTGGTGGACCCCTAGTACTAACATGCAGCCCCCCTGGTGGACCCCTAGTACTAACATGCAGTCCCCCTGGTGGACCCCTAGTACTAACATGCAGCCCCCCTGGTGGACCCCTAGTACTAACATGCAGTCCCCCTGGTGGACCCCTAGTACTAACATGCAGCCCCTCTGGTAGACCCCTAGTACTAACATGCAGCCCCCCTGGTGGACCCCTAGTACTAACATGCTATACAACAAGAGAAAGAAACTAATGAGAAAAAAACAAGAGGGATCCTGGCTTAGCAGAGGAAGACTTCCCTCTACAGCTTCAACACACACATTAAAATCTTGTTACATTCTCTAAAGCTAATTATGAAGCAAAAATAGCATGTCTAGCTAAGGATAATCACAAGGCATTCTTTAAGTATGTCCAAAGTTTGAAAGGGACTGCCCAGCTATGTGCTGAACTGGTAGTGGACTGCACCACACACACTTTAATGAAGGAAACAGGCAACCTGCTAGCTGACAGATTTGGAGTAAACGTCACCCCCCTGTTCCCTCTAGTCATTCCCCCAAAGTATACCTGCCACCATTCCTCAGCCTATTATCTCAAGTGAGCAGGTTAATCTGTGCTCTCCAAGGCCAAAAACATGGCTTCAAATGGGGCCAGATAATATCCCAGGTTGCTTTTTAAACAACTTAAAACATGACGTAGCAGACCCACTTGGATCCCTGTTTAACCTCAGCCTGTGAACTGGCTATGTTCTGGAGGAATGGAGGATAGCAGGAGTAACTCCTCTGCACAAAGGGGGTCATCAACCAACCCTGGGAACTATAGACCCATAAGCCAAACTAGCCTCATCTGCAAGGCCATGGAAAGAATCGTTATGGACATAACAAGGATATAGGTAATCTCCAAATTCTAGACCCATCCCAGTTCAGATTTGTTAAAGGTAGATCATGCTTGTTAAACCTGGATGACTTCAAGAAAGTCACCAAAACCTGGATGAGGGGAAGACAATGCATACCACCTACTTTGTCCTTGCTAAGGCGTTGGACACAATCCCTCACTCAGGTATTATAGAGAAGCTCTCCCAACTGGGAATTAACCCCTACGTGGGTCTATGTTCAGCCACTGAATGAAACTTTCATTGAATGGCTATTAATTGAACACTAAACATCAAATGTGCCTTTTGTCGAACAGTGATATCTCTGAAAATAAAATCATCGAATACCCATAGTTGGCCAACATCGCGAATGTCCAATGATGCTGTACAGTAAAGTGAAACAAAAATAACCTTCATAAAAACACCTTCTCAAGTGGTCAGTATATAACATAAAGTAAGCAACACCTTTTATATGTGATTAAATAATAATATTATCCCCTTATCAAGACTGCTGTAAATTTATACTCAAATATATTTTAAAGGCATATTTCCATGTATAAGGAAACCTGTCCTTTCCCCACTGTAACGCAATCTTGGAGTCGGTATTTATAATTAGCAGAGGATGTGGGGGTGCAACCCCCCAGATAAGGAGTGTACACTGTTCACCTAATCATCCTCTTGTGGGGGTCTGTGTCCCCCACATCCCTGTTAATTATATATACCAACTCTGAGTTTGCACCACAGTGAGGAAAGGGCAGGTTTCCTTATACGTGGAAATATGCCTTTAAAATATATTTGCGTATATGTTTACAGCAGTGTTTATAAGGGGATAATATTCTTGCTTAATCACATATAAAAGGTGGTGCTTACTTTATGTTATATACTGTGCACTTGAGAAGGTGTGTTTAAAAAGGTTATTTTTGTTAGTTTTACTGCACAGCATCATCGGACATTCGCGATGTTGGCTAACTATGGGTATTCAATGATTGTTTTCAGAGATATGAGTGTTCAACAAAAGCCACGTTCGATGCTTAGTGTTCAATTAATAGCCGTTCAATGAAAGTTTCACTCAGTGGCTGAACTCAAACTCCCTTATGCCACTAGATGTGTAGCCAGTTGGCTCACTGACAGGACACATGCTGTCAAAGTAGGTGACTTAACCTCTAGCAGATGACCAGTCACCGTGCTGGGTCCTCTACTGTTGAAATTTATTTCTCAGAAATCCAGGAAAAAGTGAATGGCCTGTGGCTGATCAAGTTCACTGATGATTGCAAATTGGGTGCAATGGAGTCCCCCAACAATGTTAATATACTGCAGAAAGGGTTAATGCAGACAAATTATTGTTGCCAAAGACACGGATTAAAGCTAAACACAAAAAATGCATTGTTATTCCTTTTGGAAAGCTGACTTAAGCTGACTTCCCTGCTAATTACACTATAGACAGTACCCCCCTAAGTATAGACCCAGTGTTATGTGATCTGGGTACATAGGTTGATAGCAATCTGAACTTTGACCACCACGTTTCAACAGTGGTAAGGAAATCCTTCTGTGTGGCTCATCTCATAAGTAAATACATTGCATGTGGATCCAAGGATGTTATAATTCCATTATACTTGGCCCTCATCAGACCAATAATTGAGTACAGTGCTACCTTTTGTAAGTATTTCACCAGACACCTGCAAAAGCTGAAGAGACTTGCTTTACAGGACAGTTTCTGACCCTGGCCTGATGGAAATGCTACACATCTGCAAATCAAATTACACAAGTGTTACTCATTCCAGGGATCATAACTTAGCCTGTGACATGAACAGATCATGCTGGACAGATAGATACATCTCCCAGAGACTGCCACTTCTCTGGAATAAGCCCCAAATTCATGTGAAACAGAGCTTATTTCTGACCCTCTTCAAATGCAACCTAGATCAATGAATGGATGACTGTGGGGTGGTGCACATGTCCCTCATGGACTCAGGGAGTCAATATTAACTACAATAGACTCTTATCTCTGTAAACATTGCTCACCTAACACCAACAACTGGGGCAACTCAGGATAAATATGGCTAGGTTTCTAAGGGCTCTAGGGCCATCAGCCTAGTAACCATCTATGAACCTATGAACCTACGAACTGTGGAATGAACAGGCTGATTGGCTGTGGAAACAAGAGCCAAAAAAATGTAGCTCTAACTTTACCCCTCCCTCCTGTCTGTCTGTACCTCAAGATATACCTGAAACTGCCTCATTTCCAGCTATCACACAAAACCAAGTTCTAAAAGTGCTATCAAAAGCTAAAAATATTGCATCAATGGGTCCTGACAGTATCCCTGGATGCATCTTAAATAGCATGAAGCATGATTTAGCCACACCCCTAACAACATGAAGCATGATTTAGCCACACCCCTAATGACATTGTTCACTTTCAAGTTCCATGCAGGTTTTGTATGAAGTGAATGGAGAATAGCTACAGTCATTCCCCTGCACAAGGAAGTACCTCCCATAGACCCTGGCAATTACATAACCATAAGTGTGACCAGCCTCATCAAAACCTTGGAAAGGTTTATCATGGAATTAATCAAGCAGGACATAGGGAACCTCCAGATATTGGACCTGTCTCAGTTGGAATTTGTCAAGAACATGTCATGCTTACTCAGCCTGGTGGATGTTTTGAAAAGGTCATCAAAGCAATGGATGAAGACGAAATGGTACATACCGTGTACCTTGACCTCACCAAAACTTTTGGCATAATTCCCCACTCTTGCATAGAAGAAAAGCTAAATAATCTGTGAATAAACCCTCATGTCACCTGCTGGATTGCCAACTGACTCAGAGATAGGATGCAGATAAACAAAATAGGGGAATATATCTCCACAAAGAGACCAGTCACTAGTGGAGTCCCCCAGGGTTCTGTGGTCCAACATCTCCTGTTTGGCATCTACTTTTCTAAAGTAAAATGCAATACCAAAGGGCTCTGGTTGAGTAAGTTTGCAGATGACTGCAAGCTAGGAGCAGTCATTGAATCCCCAAATAATTTAGCCATCCTTCAGGAAGGTTTGTCTCAAATGAATAACTGGTGTCAAAATCATGGTTTTAAACTAAATGCCAAAAATGCATTATTGTATCCTTTGGGAAGTTCTCTACCCTGGGGAACTACCACATTGACAATACTCCCCTAAAAGTTGACCCAGTTGTTTGGGATTTGGGAACATAGGTAGTCAGTGACCTAACTCCTGACCAACATGTGTCTATTGCTGTACGTAAGGTTGTCCCAACTAAAAGGATGCGATACCTAAATAACATGTCCTACATGGACTGACTCAAAGCCATATCACTATACTTGGTATCTTGCAGACTGCCAAGAGTAGCCCTGTGTCTGGCATATAAGGCATCCTCTGACCTATTATTGATGGATTTACTGCACATCATTAAGTCAAATGGCATCAGAAATACTTGGTCCAGGGATCTAAACCTGTTCTACAACATCAACAGAATTGTTTGGAGGGATGGGGATATCGCACAGATGATACCACTGCTCCTGAACAAACTCCTCATCCACATAAAGCAAAGTTCATCCCTGTCCATATTCAAGCACAAGTCAGATCTGTGGATGGGAAACAGAAAATGTACCCCAGGACTGCCCCCTGTATGAATAATAGACAGAAGCAGCTGCTAAATACTTTATCCCATGCATGGGTCTCCTGAAATTAATTATGGTATGTTCCAAGTTATTCTTATTAAGGGTAACATACATTTATTGACCATGTGATGGGTAAGGCCAAAATGGGACAGGTTATTTCAAGCACAAAAAGGGAAATTTGCTAAGTTTTAAATGCCCCACAAGGGCAACTAACTTAGTACTCACCTATGAACTTATAGAAAAAACAAGCACCGAACTCATCCCTAATAATGTCATACATTCTGATCCCAAGACTATAGCCAATATATTAGCTGACAAATTTATTGCTATATTTACCCTTGCTACCTATAGTATTGCCCTCACTATCTCTTAAAATTGAGTTTCCCCTGAAGTCACCTTGGAACAAATCTTAGAATCCCTGTCAAAGGGTAAAAATAATACCTCCATGGGATTAGACAGCATGCTAGACTGCATTTCAGTGCCAAGTATGCGCTACCTGAGCCTCTGCTTACACTGTGCATCCTCAGCCTATCTAGAGGGTTTGTGCTTGGTGTCTGCAGAATAGCCCTGTGACAGCACTCCACAAAGATGGCTTCTGTAGAGACCTGGATAATTATAGACCCTCCACATCATCAGTCTCATATAAACAAAGCCACAGAATGTATCACAAGAACTAATTGATGCATACATTGGCAATGTAACTGATCGATTCCACAAACAGCATGGAATGTATCATAGCCAAACTAATTGATGCAGACATTGGCAATGTAACTGATGTATTCCACAAACAGTTTGTTTTTTTGTGAACTGCAGCTCCTGTCTCATGAACCTAGCTAACTAGATTGAAAGGGTTACAGAGGATGTGGACAGTGATCACTCTAGACAAATTGCTTATCTTGACCTGGACAAGGTTTTTGACACTATCCCCCATGATGGTATTATTGAAAAAATAGAGAAACCTGATATAAACTCCAACATCATCTGCAGGATTGCAAATTCTCTATCCAACAGAGCCAATGTCTTAAAAATTGGTAGTACTCTGAATATAAATCTGTAACTAGTGGGGCACCCCCACCTGTGCCATCTATCATGATGATCATTCCTTCCCACCTGCACCATCTATTGTGCTGGACCCTCCTGCTCTATTTAGAATATTCAACTCTTGCCCCTGCACCATCTAATATGTTGTAAACCTCCACCTCTCACCTGCACCATCCAATATGCTGGAAAGCTCCACCTCTTACCTTCATCATCTAGAATCCTGGAAACCTTCCCTCCCACTTGCACCATGTATGATGCTGGACACTTACCCCTGTCTGTACTAACTATGATGTCAGACTTCCTCCCATCTAGCAGCTTTTCAAATCATTTACACCCCTTTGCTAGATACTACTTTGCTAACTATGTGGATGTTAATATTAGTTTGCATGAGTTGCCTTTAACACATTGTACACTAGTTGTAACACATCCACTGTGGAAATATGCCATATTGTGGGTCTAAGAGACCAGGTGTTGGATGTTGAAGGCATGTTGTGGCCATTACATTGCACACTTTTTTACATCCACTGAATATTCTGCAGATATGAGCAGTGGCCCAAAGACTGCAATTATATTTGTCTAAGCTTTCAATATGTCCTGCTTGTGGCAAATAATAGTGATGTTATGCAGTGCATGTCATATGTACTGGGTCATTCCCAGCTGCTCCTTGGACAGAAATTCAATGATATGCTTGTCCACATACATACAGTAGCCTTACTGAGACAGTTCCAAAATTCTACCACCACTGTGTGCCAAAACTGTATGAATAAGTTATTTGCTATATACAGCAGCTGTGGATGGGTTTTACATGTTACATCCTGCTGAATATGATAGCTCTGTTTGGCACTATCTCATTACAGAAAAGTCTCACCTTAAATGGTTCAGAAACAACCAGTGTAAACTCCATAGCAGGACAGCAGTGCAGTGATTTCACTGTGAATGGCCAAGCTTTTGGCATCCCATTGTTTTAAAAGGAAATGGTGGAACTGATAGCTAATAGTTTGTGCAAGTTGTAATTGAAAAATTAACTTTCAAGGTGCTGCTTACTGTGATGGATTTCAAGCCTCCTTAAGACACTAGGTCTTGCTGGCTGGATTCTGCTGAAATCAGTATAGTTGTAATTGCATTGCATTTACAGTCTCTTGCCCACAGAAACTTGCAGAGTGTACACTGATGCAGAACCAAACTCTGAGCAGTAACCAATAACTTTTTATAACAAACCACACGTACTACTGTTGCAGCTTTAGTTACACTGTACCACGTACTACTGTTGCAGCGTTAGTTACATTGTACGACATACTACTGTTGCAGCTTTAGTTACACTGTACCACATACTACTGTTGCAGCTTTAGTTACACTGTACCACGTACTACTGTTGCAGCTTTAGTTACACTGTAACAAGTACTACTGTTGCAGCTTTAGTTACACTGTACCACGTACTACTGTTGCAGCTTTAGTTACACTGTACCACATACTACTGTTGCAGCTTTAGTTACACTGTGCTACTTTACTTCTCAAACAGCATGGATGATATAAGAGATCTTCTTCTTCTTTCAGCTTTTCCCAGTTAGGGGTCACCACAGTGGATCATCAGTCCGCTCATGATTGACAGTGGAGTTTTATGGTGTCGAGTTGCCAGCTTGGTGCCCAACCTTCCACAGAAGGCACACACATGCACACACTCACACCTAGGGCCAATTTAGAGTATCCAATCCACCTACTGCATGTCTTTGGGATGTGGAAGGAAACTGGAGCACCCGGAGGAAACCCACATGACCACAGGGAGGTCATGCAGACTCTGCACAGAAGGCACCCCAGCCGAGAATTGAACTGGAGAACCTCTTGCTGTGAAGCGGCAATGCTAACCGTTGCACCACCATGGCTGTCCCAATACTGTCTGCTTTAGTCTCTTTATAGTAGTTTTACATCCTGTTTTTCTCCATGGTACTCTATTTTGGACTTTGTATGAGAACATCTGTTTGCTGGTGTTTGCAAAAAATCATGTTTTCATCCTGTAATGCTGATAATGTCTTTTAAGGAAACACTTTTGGGAAAAACACATACAAATGTTGATTTGATCATTCAAACTTCCTTGGTTAACAGTGTCATATGATAGAAACATGTCCTGTTGTCCATTCTTTAAAGACACTGCATACATCCTGTTTTTCACATTTCTGCTCTTACTGACAATGTGAAATGCATACATCCTGTTCTTTGCATTTTTGCTAAGTCTGTAAGGAAACATGTCCATTAAGCAGATTCCTTATTTTTCAAGCCACAGTCATTTAGTATGGATGCTAAACACATATTGCTAAACTCTATTTCTACATTTAAGCAAGGTTTATTTTATACCTTATTTATTTTGCATATTTGTAAGAGAATTACTTTCAGTCTTTTATTCACTGTTAAATACACTCTAACAGTACTAAGCATATGCATCAAAGTAAACGTTTACAATAAGAATGTCGTATACCAAGCTAGTCATAACAAGTGAAAATGCAAAATGCTACATTCGTTCCCCTAATTCTAACAACTCATTCCAACTATAAACTGCAAACTTTAGTATGGGATAACATTGGGTTACAACTCACACATGAGCATGTGTTCTGAAAAGGTACAATTTTATACATTTTCATTGCACTGCATGTTTAAACAAAAATTCAATAGTTTAAAATGTTAAAATATTAAATGTCACATCTAACAAAGCAGATGTAATTGACAACCAGGACTTTGGGTAAAACCAGAGCATGTTCTTGTTACTTATACCTAACATAACTTTCAGGTCACTATGACTACATCTTTAATATATAGAATGTTCATGGCCCCCTAAATCAGTTAGAATCTCTTACCAAAAGATGATATGCCCTAGAAATAAAGGAGGATTAAACCCCCAGACTTCAGATTACACTATGATATAATTAGTAGAGTAATAGTAATATCTGATTACATCCCAAATAATAATTTCTGGTCCCTAGCATGGATAGATCTAATATATAAATATACTAGCTCCCTTACTTTTAACCCCAAGCCCCCCCTTCCTTAGTAAATTGAGCTTGAGAAGTCTTAAACCCCATGCATTTCTTAAAAATAGCATAAATACTCTATAAAAACTAGTTGAATCACTGAATCTATCCAGTGCTTTTAATACCCTTCAACTGCTACATCTCAACCCTAATTTAAAAATCAGTAACACAATGCTAAACTTGAATAACTTCCCCCTTTTAAAAGAGAAACGTGTCCTTGACCTTTTACCCCTTTATAAATCAGTCCATCTCAGAGACAAGATCCACCTTAAACCTTCCCAAGGGTCACACCATCATGTTGAGACAGATCAGAGAACTGTGTAACAAAATCGTATCCGACCCTAGCTTAGATGTAAAAGATATAAATACTTGCAAAACTTTATGGACACTAATCTCTAGGAAAAAGAAAATGATTTCAAACACTTATAAACTGTCTCGCTTACATACCAAAATGAAGTCCTCCTTTCAAACCATTGGTCTGACCTAAATCCATCAACGTCCATCAACCAAATTACCCATATCTTTCCTAGTAACTACTAAACTAACCGCCTTTTAGAAACTTGGTTACATTCAGTTTATGATTGTCAACAATGCATACATACCCCAACCATATTAAATAAATGTAACCATTCTATTTCCCGTTCTGCCCCTAATGCAAACTTCAAAAAGCTGATCCCTTTCACATATTCTGGAGTTTTAAGTGCACCTATAAGCTCAAGTGTTCTTTAAGAGTTAGACTACAAAAAATGCTATGAAAGTCTACCCCTTCCTGGGAATTCACTGTATTGCATATTCCCCACCTGGTTTGACAAAACTACAAATCTGCATTCTAATAACTCTTTTTTCTTTAATTAAATTTTATATCACCCTAAGTTGGAAAGATAGATCCCTGCACACTTGGAAAGGGTTAAGCAAATGGAGATCAAATACTTAACAGCACATAAGCTGTTAATTCTTAACCAAAAAGCATACCCACACTTCAGTGAATTTTGAGGTATTTTATTTGATCATATATTACAAGGATACTTTACATTAATTGTCAGTCAAGAGGTAATTTACAGATTTTGGGGCAGCACCTCTTTGCCCATTCCTTCTATTTCCTATCCTCTCTTCGTTAGAGCTCCATATTGCTATTCTTTTTGTTTATACGGCCATTTTGTAGAAGACCTATTGTGCTTTGTTTTCTCTCTTTTTTTATATTCTTAGGCAACTAGCACTTTTATAAAGAGTTGCTTCCATCCTTTTGTTTATTTATTTATTTATTTTACATTTGTTTACCAGGTAGTGTACGACTGGTCTGGTAGCCTGTTTTCAGCGGAGACCCGGGGAGAAAAGCTCCACATGAAACAAGACAGATAAAATATCGAATTTACATCAGAAAGAATAAAAATACAATACAAATCGTATGCAGTACACAAAAGACTAAATATCGTCCTTAGATTATATGTACAAAATTAAAAATGTAAATCACAGGGATCTAGATAACTAAGTGAAAAAAAAAACAGAAGCAGACCTAACTGAGAAGGCAGGTATATATAGTGATAATGAATGTTAATACATTGAATGCTGAACTTTTCAGTGCAATACACAGTGAGGAAAAACAGTTATAACATTGAATAATATAATAAGAATAGCAAAAAGTGCATAGGAGAGGAATGTTGGTATGAGAGGAGTTATTCAGGGGGCTACAGGGGCAATGCCAGTTGCTTTTAAAATATTCTTTTATTTTTATTTTAAATGAAGAGTAGCAGGAGTGCCTTGTATGCTTACGGGAAGAGCATTCCAGGACTTTGCTATTTTGTTTGAGTAGAGGGAGTCTCCATGGTAGTTATGTGTTTGTGTTATTTTGTTTGAGTAGAGGGAGTCTCCATGGTAGTTATGTGTTTGTGTTATTTTGTTTGAGTAGAGGGAGTCTCCATGGTAGTTATGTGTTTGTGTTATTTTGTTTCTGTAGAGGGAGTCTTCATATTAGTTATGTGTTTGTGTTATTTTGTTTGAGTAAAGGGAGTCTCCATGGTAGTTATGTGTTTGTGTTATTTTGTTTGAGTAGAGGGACTCTCCATGGTAGTTATGTGTTTGTGTTATTTTGTTTGAATAGAGGGAGTCTCCATATTAGTTATGTGTTTGTGTTATTTTGTTTGAGTAGAGGGAATCTCCATGGTAGTTATGTGTTTGTGTTATTTTGTTTGAGTAGAGGGAGTCTCCATGGTAGTTATGTGTTTGTGTTATTTTGTTTGAGTAGAGGGAGTCTCCATGGTAGTTATGTGTTTGTGTTATTTTGTTTGAGTAGAGGGAGTCTCCATGGTAGTTATGTGTTTGTGTTATTTTGTTTGAGTAGAGGGAGTCTCCATGGTAGTTATGTGTTTGTGTTATTTTGTTTCTGTAGAGGGAGTCTTCATATTAGTTATGTGTTTGTGTTATTTTGTTTGAGTAGAGGGAGTTTCCATGGTAGTTATGTGTTTGTGTTATTTTGTTTGAGTAGAGGGAGTCTCCATGGTAGTTATGTGTTTGTGTTATTTTGTTTGAGTAGAGGGAGTCTTCATATTAGTTATGTGTTTGTGTTATTTTGTTTGAGTAGAGGGAGTCTCCATATTAGTTATGTGTTTGTGTTATTTTGTTTGAGTAGAGGGAATCTCCATGGTAGTTATGTGTTTGTGTTATTTTGTTTGAGTAGAGGGAGTCTCCATGGTAGTTATGTGTTTGTGTTATTTTGTTTGAGTAGAGGGAATCTCCATGGTAGTTATGTGTTTGTGTTATTTTGTTTGAGTAGAGGGAGTCTCCATGGTAGTTATGTGTTTGTGTTATTTTGTTTGAGTATAGGTAATCTCCATGGTAGTTATGTGTTTATGTTATTTTGTTTGAGTAGAGGGAGACTCCATGGTAGTTATGTGTTTGTGCTATTTTGTTTGAGTAGAGGGACTCTCCATGGTAGTTATGTGTTTGTGTTATTTTGTTTGAGTAGAGGGAATCTCCATGGTAGTTATGTGTTTGTGTTATTTCATTTGAGTAGAGGGATTCTCCACGGTAGTTATGTGTTTGTGTTATTTTGTTTGAGTAGAGGGAGTCTTCATATTAGTTATGTGTTTGTGTTATTTTGTTTGAGTAGAGGGAGTCTCCATGGTAGTTATGTGTTTGTGTTATTTTGTTTGAGTAGAGGGACTCTCCATGGTAGTTATGTGTTTGTGTTATTTTGTTTGAGTAGAGGGAGTCTTCATATTAGTTATGTGTTTGTGTTATTTTGTTTCTGTAGAGGGAGTCTTCATATTAGTTATGTGTTTGTGTTATTTTGTTTGAGTAGAGGGAGTTTCCATGGTAGTTATGTGTTTGTGTTATTTTGTTTGAGTAGAGGGAGTCTCCATGGTAGTTATGTGTTTGTGTTATTTTGTTTGAGTAGAGGGACTCTCCATGGTAGTTATGTGTTTGTGTTATTTTGTTTGAGTAGAGGGAGTCTCCATGGTAGTTATGTGTTTGTGTTATTTCGTTTGAGTAAAGGGAGTCTCCATGGTAGTTATGTGTTTGTGTTATTTTGTTTGAGTAGAGGGACTCTCCATGGTAGTTATGTGTTTGTGTTATTTTGTTTGAGTAGAGGGAGTCTTCATATTAGTTATGTGTTTGTGTTATTTTGTTTGAGTAGAGGGAGTCTCCATATTAGTTATGTGTTTGTGTTATTTTGTTTGAGTAGAGGGACTCTCCATTGTAGTTATGTGTTTGTGTTATTTTGTTTGAGTAGAGGGAGTCTCCATATTAGTTATGTGTTTGTGTTATTTTGTTTGAGTAGAGGGAATCTCCATGGTAGTTATGTGTTTGTGTTATTTTGTTTGAGTAGAGGGAGTCTCCATGGTAGTTATGTGTTTGTGTTATTTTGTTTGAGTAGAGGGAATCTCCATGGTAGTTATGTGTTTGTGTTATTTTGTTTGAGTAGAGGGAGTCTCCATGGTAGTTATGTGTTTGTGTTATTTTGTTTGAGTAGAGGTAATCTCCATGGTAGTTATGTGTTTATGTTATTTTGTTTGAGTAGAGGGAGTCTCCATGGTAGCTATGTGTTTGTGCTATTTTGTTTGAGTAGAGGGACTCTCCATGGTAGTTATGTGTTTGTGTTATTTTGTTTGAGTAGAGGGAATCTCCATGGTAGTTATGTGTTTGTGTTATTTCATTTGAGTAGAGGGATTCTCCACGGTAGTTATGTGTTTGTGTTATTTTGTTTGAGTAAAGGGAGTCTCCATATTAGTTATGTGTTTGTGTTATTTTGTTTGAGTAGAGGGAATCTCCATGGTAGTTATGTGTTTGTGTTGTTTTGTTTGAGTAGAGGGAGTCTCCATGGTAGTTATGTGTCTGTGTTGTTTTGTTTGAGTAGAGGGAGTCTCCATGGTAGTTATGTGTTTGTGTTATTTTGTTTGAGTAGAGGGAGTCTCCATGGTAGTTATGTGTTTGTGTTATTTTGTTTGAGTAGGGGGAGTCTCCATGGTAGTTATGTGTTTGTGTTATTTTATTTGAGTAGAGGGAGTCTCCATGGCAGTTATGTGTTTGTGTTATTTTGTTTGAGTAGAGGGAATCTCCATGGTAGTTATGTGTTTGTGTTATTTCATTTGAGTAGAGGGATTCTCCATGGTAGTTATGTGTTTGTGTTATTTTGTCTGAGTAAAGGGAGTCTCCATATTAGTTATGTGTTTGTGTTATTTTGTTTGAGTAGAGGGAATCTCCATGGTAGTTATGTGTTTGTGTTATTTTGTTTGAGTAGAGGTAGTCTCCATGGTAGTTATGTGTTTGTGTTGTTTTGTTTGAGTAGAGGGAGTCTCCATGGTAGTTATGTGTTTGTGTTGTTTTGTTTGAGTAGAGGGAGTCTCCATGGTAGTCATGTGTTTGTGTTATTTTGTTTGAGTAGAGGGAGTCTCCATGGTAGTTATGTGTTTGTGTTATTTTGTTTGAGTAGAGGGAGTCTCCATGGTATTTATGTGTTTGTGTTATTGTGAGCAGTGGCCTGTTGGAAGATCTAAGGGACCTGCAATGTACCTGTAGTTGGAGAAGGCTTGAAATTGTAGGGTAGCTGTGGGGATCATGAATGTTTTTGTGGGCGAGGGTACGTTTGTTTAAGGTTAGCAAGTTTGGAAGTTGTAGCCAGTTACGTTGTAGTACAGCTAAGCAATGATGGGCTTTAAGGGGATGATTAGTGGCAAACGTAGTGATTTTGCTGTAGCAGGAGTCAAGGTTATGCAGGTCAGCCTTGCGTAAATGGGTGAAGATGTGAGAGCAGTAGAGAAGTGTAGAGAGAAGTTGTGATCTAGCTGTAGCTAGCCTGGCTTCGGATGTTAGGTAGGGTTTGGCTCTTTAGAGAGCACCAAGTTTAGAACAGACGTTTTTGATAGTTAGGGAAATGTGAATATCAAATTTGTGATGGTCATCTATTGTAATTCCTAGTAGTTTGGCCTGGTTAGTAGGTTTGATTTTGGTACAACTTGAGGAGTGAATAGAGAGGGGTAGGTAGTTGGACTTGGTGGTTTTTGTTTATGAAGATTATTAATTTAGTCTTGTTTGAGTTTAGAATGAGCTGGTGGGCGGTGGATAGGAATTTTTCAATTTTTTGGAAAGCTTTATGCATTTTTTCTTGTAGTTTTTGTGGGGTAGGAGTGGAGCAGATCAGAGATGTATCATCTGTGTATTGTATGACAGAGGCAATTTAGGTTGCTGTATTAAGGTTATTAGTAAATATGATAAAGAGGAGGGGCCAAGTATTGAACCTTGGGGTATGTCAGTGGTTACTGGCAGTAGTGGGGGGAATTTGTTCTCCCATTTAGTCGCTTGCTGACATGATAAGGATGTTGGACTGGGATTGTATCTAGTGAGCTTATTAAGGAGGAGCTGGTGAGAAATGGGGTCAAAGGCCTTTGACATGTCCAGGAAAATTGCAGAGAGTAGTTGCCCATTGTTCATAAGGTGGTGGTTAATACTGGTGAAGGATAGCAAGGCTCTGTTTGTGCTATACTGGGGTCTAAACCATGCTGTGTATCAGATAGTAGGTTGTTTAAGGTAAGGTGGTTGAGGAGTTGTAGGTGTAAACATTTCTCAAGGAGTTTGGCTATGGGAGGGAGGAAAGCTATGAGGCAGTAGTTAGAGATGTCTCTAGAGGGACTTCCTTTGTGGAGAGAGATAATGTGAGTGACTTTCCACAGGAGGGGCACATATTTTTCTGAGACAGAGCGATTGATTAATATATATATTGATAGGATAGGCAATTGATGGAGCAGCAGTTTTTAGGAATTTGTTTGGTAGTTGAGCTAGGAAGCAAGGTTTTAGTTTACTTAGAAGCTTTTTAACGTAGGATGTTTGAATTGGTTTAAAGGAGAAGGATTTAGTGGAATTTGAGCCAATGGAGGGGAGTGTGAGAGGCTGTTGTTTGTGGTTGCCAAAGAGTAAGGAGATAGAGTTGATAAAATGTGAGTTGAACTGCGAGGCTAAGGGTATAGAGTTATTGGCTGTGGAAGGAGAGGGTTTGGAGGATTTTCCAGAGGTGAGGAGGTTAACTGTTTTCCAGAATTTTTGTGAGTTTTGTAGGAACTTTTGTTGAGAGGTTTGGAATTAGTGTTTTTTATCACTGTTAATTTTTTTCTTCGGTTTCTTAATTGCTGATAAGAGGTGAGGTTGGATTTGTTTTTGGTGGATATGTATAGGGCCCTGGCTCTGTCCCTTTGTTTAATCAATTGTTTAGTATCAATGGAAAGCCATGGTAGTTGTTTGGATTTGGGGCATATTTTCCTGGTGGGGGCTAGGCTATTTAGTATTTCAAGAAATTTGTTGTTAAAAAAATTCAACTACACGATCCAGGTTTAGGCTTTTTAAAGGGGACCAATCACAATGTTTTAGTAATAGATTAAATAGTTCAGGTGAGAAATGTTTCTTACTGCTGATGTATTTGAAGGGATTTTCAGACTGAGTTTGAATTCCTTTTCTAAGTAGGGGCATGGTCACTAAGATTTATAGGAAGGCAGCCAGCTTGGTCACTCAGGACTGGCTCGTTAGTTAATATCCAGTCCAGTAGTGACTCTTTTTTGGAGTGTGTATCAGTGCAAGTGGGACAGTTTACAACTTGTGAGAAATTGTGAAGGGGAGTCTGAGGAGCAGGAGAACCAGTCAAGGTTATAGTCACCTAAGATGATAGTTTCTTGATTAAATGTGTAGGTAGACCATGATAGAAGTTCAGTGATAGGGAGGTTGTTGTATGTGCCAATGATAATTATGGATTTGTGAGGATTTAGTGGGAGTCAGGTGATAAGAATCTCTGCAGTGGGGATGTTTGGAGGTGTACAGTTTGGCTTTTCTAGTTTTAGAGAGTCTTTAAACATAATTGCTACACCACCTCCACTTTTGTTTAGTCTATCTTGTCTTATAATGCTATAGTTGTTGAAGGTAATTTCAGAGTCCTTGACGTGAGGTTTTAACCAGGTCTCTGTAATGACAGTCTGGAGAGTATGTGGCAAGGACAGCTTGAAATTTGCTAATTTTATTTACAAGGCTTCTAAGGATGAAATTGGTTATCAGAAGGTCAGAACTGGAGCTAGTAGGTATGTAGGTATGTACCTTTGAACCAGAGGGGGTTTGGTTAGAGGAGTATAAATGAGATTTTGGGAGGTGTGAGTGAGTTGCAGGTATATCATTGTTGGGACCTGTGTTGGGATGGATGTCACTTAGTAGTCTGATATGTTTAAGGGAGTGTAGTAGAAGGTTATTTTAGTTTGGTGATGGCTTGATGGTATCTGAAACTGGGCAGCTGAGCGTATGAGGTTTTAGTATGTCTGAAAGTACAGGGAAGAGAGTAGGAAGTATTGCATAGTTGTGGGCAGATGGAGCGATAAGATTTGGGAGGAGGTTGTTGATTGGCAAGAGTTTGATCTTGAGGGTGATGGAAATGAATGCAGACATAATCGTGGTCAGAGGCGTTGTAGGCCAGGAATAGAAGGCCTGATAGAATCGTGTAGAAAACAGAGTAGTGGAGTTGCATATTGGTGGAAAGGTTCAGGGGTGGAATTTGGGGAGGGGGACTGAGTAATATGGGGAGGGGTGGAGAAAAAGGAAGAAAATAGTGGTAGTGAGTTTTGAGTTTGAGATGGGATGGGTAGGTAATGTGGGTGGGACAGTCGTGGTGGGAGGGGTGAGAAAGGAAATGTTGTTGTTATTGTTATGATTGTATATACTAGGATGTACCACCTGCAGGGTCCTTGCTTCATTCATGGAACTTGCCTACATGTTTTTTTGTCTTTTTTTCTATAATATCCTAATAATGATTTTGAAAAAAAAAACAAAAAACAAATAAATATATAAAATGTTCAGATTGGGTAGTAAATCTGACTATTATGAATAATGTCTGTTTTAGTCATGACAGGTGCAGATAAAGATTCCTTGGTATGTTTGATCACAACAGATGCTGGTACAGGATTCTTTCATTTTTCTTTGTTGTGAATGTTTTTATTGACTTTTTAAAAACAAACATAGGATCATATGAAGGGACTAGGCTAATGGCCCTAGGGCCCTTACAAGCCTAGCCAAGTTCTACCCTTATTTCTACGATCAGCAGCTAATGCCCCTGTTCAAGAGGACACAGATGGAACCCCCAGACGAATTTACAGTTACCCATCTAATCATCCAGATTGCGTTTGAAGAGGGCCAAGGAGGTGCTCTGTTTGACATGAAGTGGGAGTCTGTTCAAAAGGTGTGGTAATCTCTGTGATACAAATCTGTCCCTCCATCAGGTTCTATTACTGTCACATACTAGGTTAACATCTTCAGAGCGAGTAACCTATACACCATTTGACTTGCAAATATGCAGCATTTCCAATAAAGCAGGGTCATAGATTGCCTCTGAGTATGAAATAGAATAAAGTGACAGTGATTTCAGACAATCCACATAGGACAGATGCTGAAGACGTTGAATTTTCCTTGTGAGGAACCTTTGTGGTCTCTCCAATTGCTGCAGGTGCTTCAAAAGGTACATATCAAAAGGGGCATTGTACTCAATTATTGGCCTGATGAGGGAAGAGTACAGGTAGGTTATGACCTTTTTTTTTCCTGGAGGGATGGCCTTACTTATAAGATTAACAATGTAGAATACCCTTCTTACCACTGTGGCGACATGGTGATCAAAGTTAAGATTGCTGTCAACCTGTGTGCCCAGGTCTCTCACCAATGAGTGCGTACTTAGGTTGTTGCTATTGATGTGCTAGTTAGCAGTAACATCACTCTTACTGATAGGGATGATACATTTCTTTTGCACTGAATTTAAGGCCATGACTTTGGCACCAATCATTTGTTTGTGTAAGATCCTCTTGTAGGATGTTGACATCATTTGGAGATTCTATGACCGCTCCCAGTTTGGAGTCATCAGCAAACTTTGTCAGCCACAGAACTTTAGTTTTTGCTTGTACTTTGGAGAAATAGATTCCAAACAGTAGAGGTCCCAGGACTGATCCCTGTGGAACACCACTGGTTACAGGCCTGCTGTCGTTGGTGGATTCCACTATTTTGACTATATGTGTTCTATCAGTGAGCCAGTTAGCAACCCATCTAATAATATAAGAGTTGATACCTAGCTGGGTGAGTTTGTCAATGATGCCTGAGTGGGGGATAGTGTCAAAAGCCCTGTCTTAGTCTAGGTAGGCTGTATGCACAGATTTCCCCTCATCAAGGGCCTTGGTGACTGCTTCGAAGAAGTCCACCAGGTTTACCAGGCATGATCCCCCTTTGACAAATCCAAACCGAGTAGGGTCAAGTGTTTGGAGGTTACCTGTATCTTTGTTGATGAGGTCCATGATGATTTGCTCCATGGCCTTGCAGATAAGGCTGGTCAGGCTAATAGGTCTGTAGTTCCCAGGGTCAGTGGAAGCACCACCTTTGTGCAAGGGAATAACAATGGCTGTTTTCCATTCAGCTGGGATGAAGCCAGTGCTTAGACTGTAATTGAAAAGAGTACCCAATGGTATTGCTGATTCTTGTTGGAGCCCATATAACATGCAGCCTGGGATGTTATCAGGTCCCATAAATGCTGTGTTTTTGGCCATAGAGAACACATTTATGACCTGCTTTTTAGAGATACAAGGTAGGGAGTAGGTGGTAGAGATGTCATGGGGTACGTGTGGCCGGAACAGGGGAGTGAAGTTTTCATAGAATCTGTTGGTCAACAGGTTAGCTATGTCCACAGGCTCAGTACATGTGGTATCATTAACTGCCAGTTCAGCACAAATCTGGGCCTTTCCTTTTTGAATACGGATGTAACTAAAGAATGCCTTATGGCTATCCTTAGTTGAGGAAACTAATTTGGATTCATAGTTTGCCTTGGAGGATTTCACAAGAAGTCTTATTTGCTGTTTAAGCTGAGGAGGGAGTGTTTCCAGTTTAGGGCGGCTCGCTCTCTCTTACTCTTAGACAGCAATTTCTTCCTCTTATTGTAAAGCATATTAATGGTAGTTGTCCACCAGGCAGATATGGTCTTCCTTGAGGAGCTTGTTTTGGTCTTATCAGGTACAACCAAGTCAATGTAGTTATACAGGTGTTTGTATAAAGCATGGAAGTAGAACTTGGCATAGTTGCTAGTTCCATCTGAGGGGGGATGTGCAGTGAAGCCATTTATACCATCCCATAAAAGGCCATAAGAGGTTATAATCTGCTGTAGAGAAGAGAAAAAATACATTTTCATCAAGCAGGTGCAGGTCTGTTACCTGTAATTTTAGAAGGTACATTATGCATCTGTAGTAACAAGCACAAGGGAATATTTGTGCTGATCGGAGAATCCTATGTCTCTTTTTCAGATTTACTGATCACTCTAGCTCTGTGACTCGTGCTCTGATTTGATAAACACGTCTTTGCTTCAGGAGACCATTATCAAAAGCCAATGTATAAGATAAGAGTCATGAACAACTCTACAATTATCCTGAAAATCACATAACATTTTGATTACATTTATCATGCCTGTCGTTAATTCGCTTCCTGCTGTTATTTATATTTGTCTGGACTGAGACTGACACAGGTCCGTTTGGATCAGTGCTCTACCTCGGTGCCCAACGTTAATAAATAAATAAATAAATAAATAAATTTAGGACAGTAACTGCACGTCTACATACAGACTTCTTCAAGTGTAAAACTTCTCAGCTTGGTATTTTTGTCAAGAATCAGCCTGTAAACCCAGTGTTTTATTTGGATTTTTGCTTTCAAGTCCAGTTAAACCAAATCAGATATCAGTTTCAGCCTTTGTCATATCAGTATTTGTTCTAGATCCAAATCTGTCATTAGCTGACTGGTAACTTGTAGCTAAACCAGAACTGCAACTGCTTTGTTTGCAGAGTTTCATCTTTCACTTTCTTGTTTTCACCAAGTCTGTACAGCCCTGTCTGCCAGGTGAAGAATGAAAGGTAAGGTAGATTGATGAAAAAGTTCCATGACCTTTATGAAGTTTGCAAATTAAAATTTCACAAGTAAAACAAGATCTGCTATTGCATATTAATATTTCTCGAGCACTATGTACCCTGCAACTTCTTATCATTTTTTAATAGTTGCATGGAAAACATCACATTTCATGGTGTATGTATCCATCTACTTTGAATGAATGTTTGTCAAAACTCAAAACATTTTTGCAAGTTATGGGAAAGCATACTTCTCATGTAGATCCACACCATGTTTTTAAGGCATTCTCAACATGTAAAGATGAGTATGATAAAATTTACTGCCTGCTTTACGTTTGCCTTTTTTGTCCATGCTGTCTGTCAGTTGAGCATTTAGGTCCTCATCAGTAGGGTGAGCAGTTATCACTTAGATAGCTATCAGGCATGATGTGAGGTTTTTGCTGCTTAACTTTGCTCCCTGTTCTACTTGGTAGGCAGTGTGGGGGGGGGGCAATGCAATATGCTTGTGATGCAGATCATCCCCTCATTCCACAAGGGGAGTCACAATGAAGCAGTCCTGTCTCTGAACCCAAAGCACTTAGGGATGGTTGTCACATCTTCACCAGGGAAACTGCACCATGATATGTACTTAAAAGTGCATACAGCTCTCCTGACCCCCCCCCCCCAAAAAAAGAAGAGGGGAGCAGGACACCCTCCTTCACTCCTCTCCAACCCTGGCTCTTCCAGGGCTGGTGCTGCTTATTAATGTCCACTCACCTAGGTTTCAATCCGGACTCCATTTCCTATACCAGAGAGCCAGGCTAATGCATCTTTATATCTTTTTCTGCATCCCGTATCGGTTTAGTATACACTTCATTTGGCTAAACTATTCATTCTGGAAATTTCAGGATGACCTTGATGTAGCATTTACTTTTTCTTTCTTCCAGCAATTTTTCCATGCAGCTGACCATCAGTTTCTCCCAACAGCTGGAGTCTGCCTAAAAAGACACACTATGGGGGCAGAAAGTGTTTTAGTCAGTACAAAGAAGCAATGAAACGAGAGATGTAGACAATCCATAGTAAAACAAGTTGTACTGTCTACCATCTCATCCCAAGCTGACACATACTGGACTCCTCTGGAATGAGAGCGACTACGTACACAATTGTTTAGGCCAATTAATGATCTTTTCTCTGTATTTAGGCATCATTCTGGATGAAGGAAGGATTCCACTCAGGTTCGGGGCTGTGCTTGCATTTGACATGTAGTGAGATCTAACATGTCTGTTTGCATGTCTGTCAGGGTTAATTGCTACAAGACATTCAGAGCCATATGGGCTACCACAAGGCTGTAGTCGTATTTGCCTGGTAAGAGGGACAGTCGTGCTGGCTATCCACCTTAGCCTCTGCTGAGCCTGCTTCTTTTCCTTCAGTCTTTCCCAGCATCAGTGTCCTCTAAAGTGAAGCCTATCTTCACATTATGAAGCCTAAGTATCTGAGTGTCTTCTATAGTGAATCCTATCTTCACATTATGAAGCCAAAGTATCTGAGTGTCTTCTATAGTGAATCCTATCTTCACATTATGAAGCCAAAGTATCTGAGTGTCTTCTATAGTGAATCCTATCCTCACATTATGAAGCCAAAGTATCTGAGTGTCTTCTATAGTGAATCATATCTTCACATTACGAAGCCAAAGTATCTGAGTGTCTTCTATAGTGAATCCTATCTTCACATTATGAAGCCAAAGTATCTGAGTGTCCTCTAAAGTGAATCCTATCTTTACATTATGAAGCCAAAGTATCTGAGTGTCTTCTATAGTGAATCCTATCTTCACATTATGAAGCCAAAGTATCTGAGTGTCTTCTATAGTGAATCCTATCTTCGCATTATGAAGGCAAAGTATCTGAGTGTCTTCTATAGTAAATCCTATCTTCACATTATGAAGCCAAAGTATCTGAGTGTCTTCTATAGTGAATCCTATCTTCACATTATGAAGCCAAAGTATCTGAGTGTCTTCTATAGTGAATCCTATCTTCACATTATGAAGTCAAAATATCTGAGTGTCTTCTAAAGTGAATCCTATCTTCACATTATGAAGCCAAAGTATCTGAGTGTCTTCTATAGTGAATCCTATCTTCACATTATGAAGCCAAAGTATCTGAGTGTCTTCTATAGTGAATCCTATCTTCACATTATGAAGCCAAAGTATCTGAGGGTCTTCTATAGTGAATCCTATCTTCACATTATG